>NC_060122.1:691714876-692017907 GCF_021461395.2 Schistocerca americana
CTCACTAATGCCCCAAGGGAGGACTCGAACCTCTGGCGGGAGAGGCTACGCAATCAGTGACATGGCGCCTCGAACCGCGCGATGACTCCGCGCGGCGCGCAATTCTTTTACAGCAGCGTCTGCATAAGATGTAATTGAGATGAGACTGTGTAAACTCCGTTGTGTTTTGCAAAAGAAGTTAATTTTAACATGGTAACCAGAGAAATTGGTAGCTTTTACTCAAAATTCGCCACTCACGACATCTCTCTGGAAGTTACAAATGGTTAACAAGCCAGGCGAAAATAAATCGCTGCATTTTTAGATACTAACCAAAGCAGAGGTGACAGCAGATCTTTTTGAATGGCCAGCGTGCAAGTCTGGATGTGGAGGGTTCCCACTCAGTATTTACAGAAAATATGAGCGTAGGCCTCAGTTCAGAACGGCACTGCCCCTCCAGCCCTCGGCATTTCCCCTACAGTGCGAGCCTGTAACCCCCGCCACTACCACTGTCCCCATGCATATCCTACCGTCTGTATATTTACCGGCCACGGTACTCTGCACGCACGATAATTGGGTGGGGAGTGTTCAGAAAACCAGTCACTTATTCTTCCAGCCTGATAAACTTCGCTGTTGTCGCCTGTATGTGCCTTTGTGAGCATTGGCTGACGGCGAAATAGATTCCAGATGTTCTTTGCTTGCAGTTCCTGTCGCAATGTTCTCCCGCTAACAGATTGAGATGCCGCTTCATTCACTGCCTGCAGTAATTCCTGTTGAACATAGAAGCGTTTCTGATTCACAAGATGTGAAACGCGTCTCCCGTTCTCTCAGCCTGGAATTTCTTCCGACAACAATTCTGATATGATACTTCCTGGCAGATTAAAACTCGGGACCTTTGCCTTTCGCGGGCAAGTGCTCTACCAACTGAGCTACCCAAGCACGACTCACGCCCCGTCCTCACAGCTTTAATTCCGCCAGTACCTCGTCTCCTACCTTCCAAACTGCACAGAAGCTCTCCTGCGAACCTTGCAGAACTAGCACTCCTGGAAGAAAGGATATTGCGGAGACATGGTTTAGCCATAGCGTGGGGGATGTTTCTAGAATGAAATAAATTTCATTCTAGGAACAATTCTGATGTCATGTTTCGTGGTTACGTGTGTCAAACCACTGCTTACAGCCAGGCTGAACAGTGCGCCGCGAAACACCAACAAATTCACTAATTTCACACACTGATATGGCTGTGGGTAGGACCAAACGCGATTGTCCCTTTTGCCACTCTGTTATGTCCTTACATTTGCTCATACTCATACACAGCCGGCCGCGGTGGCCGTCCGGTTCTAGGCACTTCAGTCCGGAACCGCGTGACCGATACGGTCGCAGGTTCGAATCCTGCCTCGGGCATGGATGTGTGTGATGTCCTTAGCTTAGTTAGGTTTAAGTAGTTCTAAGTTCTAGGGGACTGATGACCTCAGATGTTGAGTTCCATAGTGCTCAGAGCCATTTGAACTCATACACAACGTCCGCTTAAAACATAAATGGCTCACACTTATTGCTACTGCCTTGTGCTCACATAGAGGCAGTGCGCACTCGGTTGAACATGTGACTCAATCGCTCCGCCCTCAGTAAAGTCTTAATAGTTCATCCATGCGTGAGGACTGGGGTGACTAATTTTTTGTCCAGTGAACTTACTGAGATCTAAGGAAGTCACAGTAGGCTGCAAGTGTATCTGTGTCGGGAGGCTGTCCGAGACGGTGTTTTTACTCCATGACAATCCCCTGCTTATTCTGCACAGGACATGCACCAGGACATGCACCGCTTCTTTTGGCTCTCACACCCCTCGCCGCCGTTTTCTCTTGCGCTCGCTGTAGATGCACCGCGTCCTGTACTCGACCACCGGTGCGCTCGAGGTCACAGCACCTGATGGTGGGTATATAAAAGCTCGAAACGGGTCGTGTTTCAAATAAAAAGAACCTTAGCACTGAAGGGGTGTTTTCAATCTCTGCTATAAAGCTCAGTTGCGGATGTTTCTCAGACAGGATTGTTTGAAAGCCAGATTACTCCAATCAAGGTTTCCGACAATTCATCCGTCGTTGGGAAAATGTGTGCAGAGAAGCACTAAGAAACATCATTGTTAATTTTCATGGCCACAGTCAGATTTTTTTTTTTTTTTGTGTGGAGATAATTAAAACTTTGTGATTACCGCCGCACCATCCATCCGTTTTTTGTCTTCGTCCTGTGTTCGTAAATGTTACTCAGAATCAAAACGCAACTGCAGTAATGTATTTTTTACTTTCTTGAACTTCATGTCTAACAAAAGTCAAAAGTTACGAACGTGATTTTCGTATAAGTTGATTTACAAACAATTCCCCACTGAGATGAGTACTTACGACCTGCCTGGGAGAACATACGGATGACTGCAAACTATTGAGGAATGTAAAAGGTAAACAGGGGCCTTTAGTTTTCAGGGCTTGCTCTTGCAGCATAATACTCAGCTGCGTGTTCGACTCTTAACCCCTCGGCAGCGAGTAATTTGACCGAGTCAGTGATCGCGATGTGCAGCACGCAACGGTGACGTGAACGTATTTTAAAGCTGACTACCTTCAGGATCCAATGGTAAAAACTCTATATTTACGGAACCATATAACGAAAAGGCGAGTTTCAAACACGAGAAATTTAAGTTTAATGCAGTTTTGTCTAATAAAAATATGGTTGGACACCGTGGCTGTTACGTGAAATAAATTGTTGATTGTGTACAGCAACCAGCCATAAATTTGTTTTTACGTTACTGTGATCAAAAAGTACCGTTACCGGTTTCAAATTTTTCGCAATTTTTCATCAGGCGGTTTTTCATGCTTTTGTAAGTACGCTGTTTAGGTTTTTATATTGGTAACGCCACGTAGCGCTCTGTATGAAAATCGCTGGCTGTACTGTGTGCAGTCTGTGGCTGGGTGGCGTTGTTGTAATATTCGCTATTGTAGTGTTGGGCTGTCGGCTGTTAACAGCGCGTAGCGTTGCGCAGTTGGAGGTGAGCCGCCAGCAGTGGTGGATGTGGGGAGAGAAATGGCGGAGTTTTGAAATTTGTAAGACTGAATGTCATGAACTGCTATGTATATTATGATTTTTCAACATTATTAAGGTAAATACATTGTTTATTCTCTATTAAAATCTTTCATTTGCTAACTATGCCTATCAGAAGTTAGTGCCTTCCGTAGTTTGAATCTTTTATTTAGCTGCCAGTAGTGGCGCTCTATGTATTGCAGTAGTCCGAGTAACGAAGACTTTTGTGAGGTAAGTGATTTGTGAAAGGTATAGGTTAATGTTAGTCAGGGCCATTCTTTTGTAGGGATTATTGAAAGTCAGATTGCGTTGCGCTAAAAAATATTGTGTGTCAGTTTAAGCACAGTCATTTATAATTTTTCTAAGGGGACGTTTCATATGTCGACCCTTAGCCGAGGATACCTCACTGGAATCTTCTGATTTTTTTCTTGTAGTTTGTGTAATTAGTGTAGTTATTGTTTATTGCTAGCGTGTAATTGTAGAGAGAGTCTCCTTTGTAGTTGCAGTCTTTCATTGTTGTTGTGGCATGCATGTAGATTTGCACCAAGTATTTCGCAGCTCCGCTTACAATTAACCAGATATTATTTTCAGTGCTATGTTAATGTGTTTTCTTATTTTGCTCTTCAAATTGTGCTTTTCTGTGTTGTCCTGTGAAATATTGTGGCAATAATGGCGTGTGAAAAACGTAGTACTAGGCTCCAAAGTAAACTGAGAAATGACAGTGAAGACGAAAGCAGTGTGTTAGCGCCTCTGAGTAATGAATTAACTAATGTTCAAAGTAGTAATTTGGTAATTGTGCATAGGGAAGTGGAGCGGGCTGCAAATAATGGTGTAGGCAGTGAAACAATTAGTGAACAGGGAAGCATTATCGATCCATCGGTCGGCAACAGCTCGCCTCAGGAATCCGAAATGACAGGACACAATCTTGCAAATACTGTAGATTCAGGTTTTGCGTCCTCACCGTTTTCTCAAATAAGTCAAGAAACATTTTCTGCTTGTCAAAACGTGAATGTTGCCGGTGCAAATTCACTGCCGAAAAGCACTGAGGAACATGTTTCAGACACCAGTGCATTGTTATTACAATTAATACAACAAATGGGACAAACACAGCAAAAGCTTCAAAAGTTAGACACAATGGAACAAAATCTTCGAAAGTTAGACACAATGGAACAACACCAGAGACAAACACAGCAACAGTTAGACACAATGGAACAAAATCTTTGGAAGTTAGACACCACACTTGAACAAACACGTGAAGATTTAACTACTGACTTACATAACATTGAATCGAAATGTCAAAAAGTCTGTAATGACGTAAAAACACAAATTTGTGAGCATTTCCAACCTATTTTTTCGCGTCATGAAAATGCATTACAGAATCACAAAGCAGCCATAAAAGAACTGCAAACCATTGTTCATGAAAATCATGAGACCTTGTGGACTAAAATTGACTCAGTTGCATCTACCAATTCGGTTACGCAACTTGCAAAAACTCAGGAAAACTTAAAGGACGCAGTAGATACGATTTCAACACAAATGGACACTCTGAAACTTGGTTTAGAAAAACACACAGAGGAAATAATTTCTCTATTGGATAAAGTAGCCGAACTTTCAGATCAGTTCACTAACTTACATACGAAGGTAGATGATGATCTGAATGACACAAGACCTGTAGCCTTCACGGACACTGAAGAGTATGAACAAATTAGAAAATTCAAACAAAATCAAAATCAAGTCAATACACAGTACAAAAGGGAAATCCGGGAAGTACAAGATCAGTTGGCACAAGTAATACAAGAATTACATATTTCAGAGGACACTCGCGCTCCAGTACGGGAAGAGGGACATAGAAATACGGAACAACCACAAAATAATAACACAGGACATTTCGGAAATTATGAAAGAAATTGGCAAGGTGCACCGAATTTTGAAATGGAACCGCGGAAATGACGTAACAATGACCGATATGCGACTCGCCAACATGATGATTTTGACTATAAGCTGTTCATTACTACACGTAAATTCAAAACATTTAAGAATTCCGGCAATGACATTCATCCACAAGCGTGGCTTCATCAATTCTCTCATTGTTTTTCTCCCAACTGGTCATTAGAGCACAGATTAGAATTTATGTATGGCTACTTAGAGAATGAACCAGCTGTAAGAATGCGATCGGTCATTCACGATTGCCACAGTGAAGGAGAATTTTATCATGCCTTCCGCTCAGCATATTAGTCTCAAGCTACACAAGACCGAGTAAAACATAGCATCATAATGATGAAGCATTTCGAACAATCTGAATTTTCCAGTCTTGTGAAATATTTTGAAGACATGTTGCACAAGAATCAGTACCTGTCAAACCGTACAGCCCCTCAGAACTCATCCGCATTTGCTTAATCAAATTACCTGAACATTTACGACATATTATTTTGGCAGGACGTTGCAAAGACAACATTGAAGCTTTTCAGGGACTCTTACAAGAATTAGAAATTGACACAATCGCGGAACGCGAAAACAGGAACACAACAATTACAGGTCACATCCGTCGCAATTCCACGATGAAAGAAATAATAACTGGACACGACAAGGCTATTCTCACAACACAAATCGTGACCAAAACAGACACCACCCATATGACAACCGTTGGCAGAATAGTAGTAATTACAGGGAAAGATCACCTCTCCGCGGTAGTAACTATCACAGAGACAATCAGAGAAGCAGACAATTTGGGAACCAAAATAATTATTATAAAGGGAGACAGAATAACTTTAGACGCAACGGTCCAGCGTGCAGTTACGATTCAGGGAGAAATTCTCCACCACGTGACCGACAAGAAAGAAACTATGGAATCTACCGACACGGCGACAGACGATATGATCGTAACGACAGACCTGAATTGCATCAGAACTGGCGGGATTCAAACAGAGCAGGGCCCTCTCGACAAGGTGAATTTTCAGAAGTCAGGTCTCCAAATCCCAATAAGGTCGCGGGTCAACAAAGACACAATAGGCAATGACTCATACCGCTGGCAGCCACAAAACGTACTTATGAAACTGACGACGCAGCTGCCATAGCTAGTAAATACGTAAAAATGGAAGACATTAGGGACATCTTACTCCAGGAGCACGACGTAAAGCATAACAACATTGCATATCCTGTGATTCACATTACTGTAAATGACGTAAAATTTGCGGCAGTACTTGACTCTGGCAGTCCCATTTCAGTAATTAGTGAAACAGCTTTTAGCAAATGCAACAAATCGAAAGATTGTCCCACACTTCCGTTACGTAAGAGTAAATTACAAGGTGCAATCTTTGGAAAAAGTGTAGATGTACGCCAACAAACCAACTTAGAATTCTTTTGTCAAAGCCACGGCTTCCCTATGAACTTTCTTATTGTTCCATTATTGTCGAAATTATATTGGGAGTAGACTTTTTGAATGAATACAAAGTCATCTTAAACTTTCACGATGCTGAAATAAGTTTAGAGAAAGAAGGTAGGTCAATAGCTTTGAAATTTGAAGATTGGCTCTCAAACCATGACAAGGAAATTAATCGGTTTTACCTTCTGTTAGATAACAGTTCCGAATTTTCTACGGAACTAGACACTAACAATCACTCTGCAAGTACTGACAGGGATGATATCGACGGCATATTTGAAACTAATGAGTTAATTCAGAATAAAATTCAAACAATTGAGAATTGTAATGGCACTGATAGGCAGGACCTTTTTGAGATTTTACAAGCACATTCCACAGTTTTTACTCACAAAACAGGAACAATCAAGGGATTTCAATACCAATTTCGTGTTCGTGAGCATACTAAATTTTGTGTTAGACCATATATAATTCCGGCACATTATAGGGACCGTATTAGAACAGAAATACAATCTATGCTTGACGAGGGCATAATTGAGCCTGCAGTAAGCTCATACAACAATCCATTACATGTTGTTGAGAAGAAAAATGGATCGATCAGGCTTGTCTTAGATTCGAGACAAATCAATACTATCATTATTCCTGAAACAGACAGGCCGCAAACTTTGGAAGAACTTCTTCAAAATTTTAATGGTGTAAAAGTGTTGTCTTCCATTGATCTCAGATCCAGCTTTTATCAGATCGAACTTCATCCAGAATGTAGAAAATACACAGCTTTCCCTTGTTTCGGCGTTTGTTATCAGTTTCGGAAACTTCCTTTTGGTTTGAACATTTCTTCGGCAGCATTCATTCGCGAGCTAAATTCCATATTACCTGAGTTCTTAAAACGTCACATCACCTTATATGTGGACGATATTCTGATAGCAGAAGCCTCATGGGAACAACACAATCGCATCCTCAACAGCGTGTTACATATTTTTGCAGAATCTGGAATTACAGTTAACTTGGAAAAGTCTGAATTCGGTAGGTCAAAGGTGAGGTTTTTGGGACATATTATTTCTTCTGAAGGCATTCAACCGGATCCTGAAAAGTTAGAAGCAATCAGAGCCATTCCAGTTCCAGCCACAAAAAAACAAGTCCACAGTTTTCTAGGTCTCGTAAATTTCTACCGTCGTTTTCTGAATATGCAAATTCTTGTTACACCAAAACTTTTTTCTCTCACTGGAAAAAATACTATTTGGAACTGGGACGAACAAGCACAGTTGGAATTCAGTTCTTTGAAACAATCGCTACTTAACGCGCCAATACTAGCTCATCCAGATCTGTCACAAGATTTCTGCCTTAGCACGGATTCTTCTAAAGTCGGTCTTGGTGCCCATTTATTTCAAGAAGCCACAGAAAATGACACTACTGTTCAGAAAACCATTGCTTTTGCTAGCCGAGAGCTAACAAAATCTGAAAAAAATTATTCCGTTACTGAATTAGAAGCTTTAGCTATCGTTTGGGCATTTAACAAATTCCGTTTCTTTCTCTCTGGTAAGCACGTAAAAGTATACAGTGATCATCGTGCATTGCAATTTCTTATATCTTCAAAATTAAATCATGACAGGTTAAAACGTTGGGCATTGTTTCTGCAAGAATTCCACTTCACAATAGTCTACATTCCCGGCAAGGAGAACATTGTTGCGGACGCACTGTCACGTGCACCGGCGGGGCTTGAGAAAAGTAACACAGAAGGCAACCTCGAGAAAAATTTCAGTATTCTTTACATTCAGAAAGTCGCCTTTGAAAACTTCATCACCACATCTTTAAAGGACATTGCTCATGAACGAGATAAAGATCCGATTTGGAAAGACATCAAAAGTAAATGGCATGAAAAGACCCACACTCAGATTCCGCATTATTATCTGGTTAGAAACAACATACTCTTCAAACGCTGCACTGTTGATGACAAGCTATGGGTACTTGGCATTCCAGATGATTTTGTTAATAAGCTCATTTGGTACATTCATTTCAGCTACGCACATTTTGGTCCACGAAAATGTTATCATATTCTTCGAACGACTTGTTATTTTAACAATATGGAAAAGAGAATTCGAAGAGTCTTGTCTATTTGTAAACTTTGTCAAAAGGCGAAACCATCTACTATCTCATATCGTGCTCCGTTGTTTCCTATCATTCCTTCTAAATTAAAAGAATTTGCTGCTGTTGACCTCTTGGGACCCCTTGTCAGAACATCGAATGGATTTTCGTACGTTCTAGTTGCTGTTGAACTTACTTCAAAATTTGTTTCTTTCACTGCGTTACGTAAAGCCACTGGACAGTCTGTATCCAGCGCCTTTGTTAAAAATTTCTTATGTGAAGTTGGCCACGTTGCAACAGTCATTTCAGATAACGGACCGCAATTCAGATCTGCTGTTTGGTCACGCATGCTTCGGAACCATAAAAACAAACCTGTTTTTATTTCATTGTACTCACCACATTGTAACCCGTCTGAACGGATTATGAAAGAAATCAATAGGCTTTGCAGACTTTATTGTCACAGAAAGCATCAGCATTGGGACAGATATTTACACTTATTTCAAAATGTGCTGAATGAAATGCCTTATGACTGTATTGCTTTACCACCTACTCTTGTACTGAAGAACCACCGAACAGAATCAGAGAGCTTGTACCTTTCCCGAATACACGTAAACTTCGACACAAAAATATAATTGATTTGGCTATTAAAAATATAAAATCTGCAGCAGACAAAAGGAGAAAACTACACTGTATAGCAAATGCAAAGAAATTATATATTGGTCAGAAAGTTCTCATTAAAGCTCATTCATTGTCACATAAGAAGAAACACTTGAGTCACAAATTCTTTCCAGTTTACAATGGACCTTACAGAATCCGACGTATACCACATGATAATTGCGTTGAAGTTGAAACTCTGCGTACTAGGAAGAGTAAAGGTTTACACCACATTTCACATATAAAACCGTTTATTGAAAGATAATCTACTTTTTAACTTTGTCTTTGCCATAAAACTTTTCACTTCACATTTCTAGTATGCATTGTCAGACTTGGAAACTGTTACCATGCAACAATGTTTGAAGTTAAATATCCAATCAAAAACCAAGAGAACTTATTTAAACAGAAATTACAAATGCATTGTTATAGTGAACAGACGTCACAGTGTTATTGTGTGTGTACATTCTTGCTTGTTAGTAGCACGATTACGTAACGACTATAAGGCTTACATACTTAGAACATTTACTGGTACTGCTAATGAGATCTTAATGCAACATTTTGGTTTACTTGAAAATACATTCTGGATTTAAAGTACTTTCTGAGAGATACCAGATGACACAGTGGTTAGTTTATGTGACAGCTACACGATTTTATCACGACGCTACTAATGAGTGACAATTTACAATGTTGCTTTTGCGGTGTTTCTGTTTTATATCTGCACAGTTTTTCTGAATTATTCTGGAAAGTAAAACATGTTTTAGTAGTAACTTTTGTGGTATAGCTACAATGAGACAGCCTTTTCTGTAGCACAACAATACATTAAAGCACAGTACTTTCTTCATCACGGCAATAAGTGTAATAACTAAGATATCTATATGCAAAGCATTTCACTTTTGTGTATTATGAGGTAAGTACATTGACTTCTGCAGAACTTAGCTTTCGGAGGACAATAACTACGACACTTCCACAGAGATTATCTTACACCAAGACGCACATTTAGCGCTACAGGACACGTATTTGAGTGATTAATTTTGCACTTAAATCATTTATTTTTAAAGATATTTGAAGTACGATGATACAAAGGTTTTCCGTGATACATTTCATTCCATTGCTGTAATCTGTAACACCTGAGGGTATAATTACATTAATCCTCAGGGGGGTACACGCTTACTTTGTGTACCATGTGTTTGGCAAGCACAAGGAGCCCTAGCTAATATGGTATTTGCTTATACAACTTTACACATCGGTACCATATTTCTCTAACACACAAATTACACAGCTATCTGATCATTTAACTGAGAGATAAACATTTTTTTTACCACATCAGTGACACACGTTTACGCAATTACACAGTTGGGTAACTTCACACTTATGAAATTGTATTTTGTCTGTACTGTGTGAACTGTTCATATTTTTTCGGAACCATTGTGATACTATGAGAGCTTTGAATGATGTATTTGGTAAGGGAGCATGATTTTAAAGTACATTTGAGGTAGATGACACTAATGAAATGAGCAGAGAATTTTTTTTAGGTTTTGACATTATTGCAGAAAGCTACGACGTTTTTGAGATTTGACTGAGGTGTTATGATGTTATTTTTACAACGACGATGTGTACTATGCTGTTGAGGTATGTTTATGATCAATAAGATGATGCTACCGTAAATGAGAAACTTGATTATGCTACGTATTTATTTTGATGAAATATTGAAGAAGTGTCGACGAATACGTATATGAATAATGAGTAGTGGTTAGGGACTCTGATTTGTGGAAAAGGATGTTGGAAACCAGGAATCGTACTTTAAGAGATGAAATGTGTGTAAATGCACAAATGTATCACAATGCTGACGAAAACTTTTTGAACACTGTTATATTCATAGTATGTTGTTTCTACACATTTGCTACGCAAATTCTCGACCTGTGAAATTTTTTATATGAGACTGTCACTGTAATGCAAACTGGTGTCGTAAATGTTTCAGTAAGAAAGTTAAGTGACCACCTTCACGTAATGAGTCATGGGCATCCAGCTGCACGACAGTCGCCTGGAAAAAAGCCATTAGTGTGTGCCTTTCAGAGGCACAGGTGGAGAAAAAAAAGGGGCCATTAACCTCGCTATTGACATTCCTTTGTAGAAAGCATCGCAAATACGACATGCTCAAACTTGGAAACGTATAATAACACTGTGGAGCTCTTAATTTATGATATTTACTGAAATGCCTAATGAAATGACGAGAAATATTTTTATGTCTATACACCTGATTATGACTACTGTCTTTCTAGTTAAGAGATTTTTTTACTACCTTATGAAATGCCATATGGCTAATGAATGATGTTTCATGCCTTCCTTTGTACATATTTGCTCATTTTCTTTAATATCTAGTTTCTAGCTGCACTGCAGCATTGGTTATTATAAAATTTAATAGATGTACTAATATCACTATTTTCTGTCTACAGACCCAGTAAAGAGTACGTTCATGATGTACTTTCCTAGAAAAGAGAGCACAAATAGACATTTCCCTTCACAGGAATTGCAAAAAATAATTTTTTAATGACTTGGTAACTTTCTTGCAGAGTAAGTTTTTGTGATGCATCACTCTAGTGTTAAGATGTGACATAGGTATTAAACACGGCCATTTTTACTGTAATATTTTTTCTGCTTGAGCCATCTCATGTTTAAATATAAGTAATTGCATTTGCTGCTGCTGTTTGCCAGGCATAGTGCTACTAAATTTCACTTTACATTACTCTGTTAAGCCAGTTTTACTACTGATTTATTTTTCTTGTTTGTTGCTCATTGCCTTATATTAGTTGTAATATTGCTGCTTGCTTTGCCAATTTTCATTTTTTTGTCATTATTGTTTGTGTTAATTGTTTTGTGCTGCTGCATTGCCTCGTCCCTTAGTTTAGCATCTGAGCTCAGCAGATTTAAGTTAGATTAAGATGGGGTAGGCCATATAAGAGAACAAGTTGTGATGAATTGGAAGAAATGCATTGAGAAGCTATAAGAAAATGGTTTGGCCAAAAAAGTATTTTGAAAGACGATATGAACCAAAAAAGTAGGGTTTAGGGACAACAGGTTTAGGTAGGATTTTCTTGGAAATAAATGATGAGGTAAGATAATGGAAAATAAATAATGAGGTAAGAAATGTGTGAACATATAAATACAGAAAGCATGCTTGGATAGACTTTTTTTGGTGGAAACAAATGTTGAAATAAGAGGAAAGATATATCGAATGAAGTTTTGGGGTGGACTGCACTACCAAATGTTACACTGAAAACAAACCCTGTCCTGTATTTTTGTGTTATTACACTATGTGAATTTGTGTTTTTCCTGTCTTAATGTGTTTAGCTAATAAGAGTTATGTTGTAGAATTTTTCTGATAATATGTTATTTTCTTTGTAAAGATGTTTAAACATTATTTATTCTGTTCTGTTTTAATGCTCATGTGTGAAGTTGAAGTTTCGAAAGTTATTCTGATCTTTTATGTATGTACTCATGTCATAATTCCTGTAACACTGATGTGTATGTTATTTCGATTCTTTTGTAAAGCCTGTACTACAAATGTTATCTGTATTGTTTTGTACCTTTGCAATTGTATTCTTATGTTATAAAATTGTGATTGACACCAGATCACCATATTATTAACTTGTAAGTTCCATTTCACTGCACACGTTTCTGTTGGTCATAGTATATGGACAATATGTGATAAGTAGGGACTGTTAGTGTTTGCACGTGTGTTAATAATTCAGCAAGGGACTGGATAACAGCGTTGCTGGTTCTAAGGACCATTCCAAAAACTTTGTGAGTGCACAGGCGGTGGTTATGGACTTGCTATATTATCCGCAAGACTCTTCAATGGCGATGTGCACCTTCGCAGTCACAACAGATGGCTGCTGGCCATCTCTACAAAGACTACAGTGGGTCTGCATCTTTGATGACCCACCAATACCATTATTTCTACAAGGACTGCAGTGGGTCTGCACCTCTGGTGGCCCACCAATATCGTAATCTCTACCAGGACTACAGTGGGTCTTCTCTGTGATGACCTACCTATCAATATTCTTCAAAATGTCGAATGACTCTGCTGTGGGTTTGCTCTGTTGTGGCCCATTACCTGTCAGCATGTCAAGAGTCAGCACTGTCTTTCCGTTGGAAGGACAACACTACTTCTTCAAGACTGCATGGAAATCCGTGTGCATTGTCTTTTACTGCTCAGACTTTGAGGAAAGAAACGGCAGTTTTACTGTGATGAATGATCAGAACTGTCTTTATGGACTGTGAGAAAATTTTAGCTTTTGACCAACATTGAATTAATAAGTGTGTGCATTTGATATCTTTCTTAGTGTAATTATGAAAAATTTTTTCAAATCTGTATTGGCCAGTGCCCAAAACAATTTGTAAAATTTTTTGTGGGGAGCATGGGGGCTATGTAAGTACGCTGTTTAGGTTTTTATATTGGTAACGCCACGTAGCGCTCTGTATGAAAATTACTGGCTGTGCTGTGTGCAGTCTGTGGCTGGGTGGCCTTGTTGTAATATTCGCTATTGTAGTGTTGGGCTGTCGGCTGTTAACAGCGCGTAGCGTTGCGCAGTTGGAGGTGAGCCGCCAGCAGTGGTGGATGTGGGGAGAGAAATGGCGGAGTTTTGAAATTTGTAAGACTGAATGTCATGAACTGCTATGTATATTATGATTTTTCCGCACTATTAAGGTAAATACATTGTTTGTTCTCTATTAAAATCTTTCATTTGCTAACTATGCTTATCAGTAGTTAGTACCTTCCGTAGTTTGAATCTTTTATTTAGCTGCCTGTCCGCCCCAGTAGCTGAGTGGTCAGCGTGACGGATTGCCGTCCTCTGGGCCCGGGTTCGATTCCCGGCTGGGTCGGAGATTTTCTCCGCTCAGGGACTGGGTGTTGTGTTGTGTTCATCATCATTTCATCCCCATCCGGCGTGCAGGTCGCCCAATGTGGCGCCGAATGTAATAAGACCTGCGATATGGCGGCCGGACCTGCCCCGCGAGGGGCCTCCCGGCCAATGACGCCAAACGCTCATTTCCATTTAGCTGCCAGTAGTGGAGCTCGCTGTATTGCAGTAGTTCGAGTAACGAAGATTTTTGTGAGGTAAGTGATTTGTGAAAGGAATAGGTTAATGTTAGTCAGGGCCATTCTTTTGTAGGGATTATTGAAAGTCAGATTGCGTTGCGCTAAAAAATATTGTGTGTCATTTTAAGCACAGTCATTTATAATTTTTCTAAGGGGACGTTTCACTTTCATTGAAACACATGATACATTGGTTTCCTGTGAGTTACCCTAGGATAAACGATAATTCACGTTTAGCAACGTGTAACAAAAATGGTTGCGCTACAGATGTGTGCTGGAATGCAACTTATGTAAAACCTCGATCTAGCGCATGTGTCTTTGCAGTTTTCTTCCAGTGAGATAACTCATGGCGTATTGTGAATAATTCGAAAGCAGTCACGGTGCTTTTTGAATAAAGTTAACTGAAAACAAATGTGTCGCTGATTGCTGTACACCATCAAGATTAAATAAGAGTTTAGGTTAGGAAATGCGCTCTGTGTTGGCGAAATGTAAAAGTTGTATTACTGCTAAATAGGATAGAGAGTGTCATGGGTATGATAAGAAAATTAGAGTAGCAGTTATTAAAAGAAAGACATTATTTGCTGCAGCGAGATATTTTCACGAAATTTCGATTACCAACTTTCCGTCTGAATGGAAAAATATTTTACTGTCGCCAGTCTACATAGGGAGAAATGATCATCGTACTAAAAGAAGATAAATAAGTGCTCGTCAAGAAAGATTTAAGTGTTCATTTTTCCCACACGCTGTTAAAGAACACAATGGTAACGTAACAGTCTGATGGTAAGCCAGGCATTGTAACTGTGAACTGCAGAGTAGTCATGAAGGGCTAGATGTAGAATAGTCTGCAGGGAATACAGAAAATTCAAATGGCTCCAAGCACTATGGGACATCTGAGGTCATCAGTCCCCTATAACTTAGAACTACTAAAAATCTAACCTAAGGACATCTATGCCCGAGGCAGGATTCTAACCTGCGAGCGTAGCAGCAGCGCGGTTTTGGACTGAAGCGCCTAGAACCGCTCGGCCACAGCGGCCGGCAGGGTATACAGAGTATATTCACCTGGTGGTGGTTAAAACTTGTTTAGGGATGGAGGAGGAGGGCCAATGTTTCAATGAGAGGTTCCCTGGTCCGGAAATGAAACTTAGGAAGTGAAATATATTCTTTCGTAACTCTCCTAGTGGAATTCGAGAACCTAGGAATATTGTTTGTTAGAGGTTAGTAAAAAAAGTAAGTAACCAGTCCTCTACAAAAAAAGTATTATTAAGTAAACCACACACATGAACCAAGTCAGTAAGAGCTAGAACATATTATTTTTCTCCACAGCCACCAAGATGGTCTAAGAACTCTTTCCATCGATAAAAACCCTAGTCGAAACCAGCATAAAATAAATGTTCTTCTGAATCTATGTGACTTGAGTTGGTGAGCAATAACCCTGTACGAAAGCAATACGGTCGTTTCCTCCGAAATGCTTCCTGCAACCGCTCTAGCGTGGCACAATAACTGCCAGTATGCACGGTCTCTCCACAGGCGAGGAAATAAAACAGCAGCACAACCAGCGTGTCCAAGGCTTTTTTCGCGGGTAACGTTGTTTTACAATTACTTGGGGAAGGAGTAAGGGTTGGGAGGTGGTCTCATTGCATTGATGCCTGCTTTGCATTACATTTCCCGTGTTTATCTCTGACGCACCAGATTTAACCGAGGTATTGTATACTCAGTGATTAATCTTAAAATATACACTAAGTCAAAAACCGACGCACCACGAAGGAGTCATACAAATTGGTCACAAATTGATATTCGTATACGTATCGACAGAAAATTCAAAATTGTAAACTTTGTCAGCCGATGGGATGAATGTGCGACGCCGCAGCGCATTCTCAACGTGCATCTATAAAGGATAGTAAACAAGAGACATGTCGAAATCAGGCCATAAAATCTTAGCAAATTTCATTCTGCGTACTCATTTGGGCAGTAATTATGCCTCACAGACAGGCTCGTGAACAACATTCGCAGATGTCAACATCTGAGAGAGGACGTTTAGTTGGTCCCAAAGAACCCGGCAGGAGTAATCAGCGAATCGCACGACATTTGAATAGGAGCGATTCCATTATTCGACAATATTGGCAGGAACGCGCGAACCATGGCCAAAGGCCAAACAGAGCGTCAAGAAGGAAGCGGTCGACATAGAGAGACGACAAACGAAAGGATCGAGCAATTGACAGAGAGCCACCCAGAGCCCCGGACTCATCATCATCATCCATCCGACGTGCAACTGGTGCTTTAGTGACCACAAGGACCATCAATAGGCGGCTCAGAGAAAGGAGCTGAGCTCACGGCGCCCCTTGAGCCGATTACCATTGATCTCTGTACACCATAAAGCCTGTTTGGAATGGTTTTGGGCACATTCGACCTGGAATCTCCTTGACTTGACTACGCTCCGTGTTTTGTTGCCCTTCATGGCAAGCCATCCTGGGCTTACATTTCAGCAAGATAATGCCCGCCCGCACACTGCGAAAGTTTCTGCTGCTTGTATTCGTGCTTACCAAATCATGCCTTGGACCGCTAGGTCACCGAATATCTCCCAAATTAATAACGTTTGGAGCATTATCGGCACGGTCCTGCAACCAGATCGGTATTTTGACGATAAAACGTGCCAATTGGACAGAATTTGGCACGATACTACTCAGAAGGGCATCCAGAAATTCTGTCGGTCAAGTCAAGCCTAAAAACTGCTTGCATAAATGCCAGAGATGCACCAAAGCGTCAGGCGATAGTTTGTGGTGTTCTTTCTCTTGAATAAATCGTCAAATTTTTCTGAAATTGTAATCTTTGGCTTTTCTGTACATGTACATCGCATCTACCATTCGGATAATTCCTTCACAGTGCAACGTTTTTCGTCTCGTGTGGTTATTTTATGAGAGTTGTATTTTTTTATGAATGACTTCTATTGTACTGTATAAAATTGGAATAAGTTTGTTTATATGTCACCACGTAGTCTTTCACCACTGATCACTTCCTCTACATTACATTAGTTAAATCTGGTGCGCTAGCGATAAATGTAATGTTCATGTTGCTATAACTAGTTCTGTGATACTGGCTGCAAGTGCACCTTTGACAACATTATAACACCTGTTAATAGTGGACAAGCTGCAATATTCGTAGTTGAAGTTACTACTATTAGAGATATGGTGGTGTAGCATAATGATTTGGATCCTGTTCAAATGTGTGTGAATTCCTAAGGGACCAAACAGCTGAGGTCATCGGTCTCTAGACTTACACACTACTTAAACTAACTTAAACTGACTTATTCTAAGAACAACACACACACACCCATGCACGAGGGAGGACTCGAACCTGCGGCAGGAGGGGTCGCGCAATCCGTGACATGGCGCCTCAAACCACGCGGCCACTCTTCGCGGCTTGGATTCTGTCCACATGTATTCGGTTATGATGTGCAGCCGCTTATGTGTTAAATAAATCCGATATTTACACAGTATAAAACGTGATATACGAGTATACAAGGTGACGACAAGCATGTAAGCAGAACTATCGCACTACGTTGAGGTTTCTTTAATGCGATTTGTGTTATGTTTTATGTCAAAATAGCTACATATGCTGACAATATTAGTTTCTTTCACGGTGGTACATTTAGATTTCAGATGCTTTAAAATGACACAGTGTCGAAATCAGCTAATCGCACAATCTGAACATACAGCCTAGAACAGACCTTTTTTTTCATTTGTAAAATATACAGCGATTGTGGACCTACATAGAAACAAAATTTAATTGCATTTCATCACTGTGTCTGTATTGGATTCAAAATATCTAGTCAACTGTGCAAATTTTGACGGTGTGCGCCGTGTGTATAATTTGGAAAAAAACCTTGATCCCTTGACTCACAGCGCTTGCTGTTGACAACTTTTCGCCCTCAAGCTTTTATTCGGTGCTGCGCGGTTCTGTCACGGGTTTGTTTTTCTGGCTGCGCTTCTTGTATACTGAGAGTGATACTCAGTAGTATATATGCGAAGAGTTGGGCGCGTCACGTACGGGTTCAAAAAATGGCTCTTAGCGCTATGGTACTTAACTTATGAGGTCATCAGTCCCCTAGAACTTAGAACTACTTAAACCTAATTAACCTAAGGACATCACACACATCCATGCCCGAGGCAGGATTCGAACCTGCGACCGTAGCGGTCGCACGGTTCCAGGCTGTAGCGCCTAGAACCCCCCGGCCACTCCGGCCGGCTGTACGGGTTCATTGAATGCAATGGAAAAGCGGCACAACAACGCTACGCCGAATTCTTCCCGCAGGGACGGCAACCACACCGTAGAAACCAGAACCTTCCGTGTTAGAATGGATATTCTGCCTGTACAAGGTATTCCAGAACACAGTGCGAAAGAGGATGTTCGCACGCGGTTCGTGACCGTCTTGTCATTAGCGGTTGGCGAATAGTGCTAAAAATGTACAGGTTTCGTCTGACAGTTACTGAATTACTTTGTGTTTTGGGTGTTATGTATTGCTTACGACATATTAAACAATTTTGAATGTATTTTCAAAGGAACGTTGGTAACTGGCGGTGAATAAGGATTAAGACTTAATTACATTATTACTTTGCAACAAGTCATCGGAGACCATGGGTCGGTTCTACCAAGAGACCCTGAAAATATCAGTGAACAATATCCGATATTTTGTCGGTGAGTTCGGGTTCTCCCTATAGTTTATGTGACTATATTATGAAAATGTGGGTATCAGAATAAAAAACTCGGCCACGGTTGCAACAGGTTTCCTCGGGATCTGCTGGTATACTTCGTTGTCCATCATCCACGACATTTTATCGTGATTCCTTTGCTGAGGATGGCATTACATCACAATTTTTAAAAATCATTGATGTTATTGAACGTCTCTGAGGACAGCCTGCACAAGAACATCCAGTTCATGTTCGAATAGGGCACAGATTATATCGGAAGCGAAAAGACACACACAGGTATTTACATACCGAATCTCGCCACCAACTTGCGTAGATCACCGCATTCACTTGCGGATCGGTCATGCCAATACATAAGTGATACTCATAATAAGACACCTGAACTAAAAAGTGTGTGAACAACATTCTTGAACAACGACTAAATCCTAAATTCATACACACAGTCGTGGCAACCAATAAAAGAACGCAAGACCGGCAAGAAATCGATAAGCTGTGGAAATCATTGAGCTGACTTCATGCGAAGGGTGTCGGTGGCAGATCTGGCAAACATCTTCGGTGCGCTGGTGTCCGGCCAGTCTTCTGCAGTAACCATGATCCAGGATATTTTGGTCTCCGCTGAGACAGATATTCTCTCTGCACTCTGCAGGCGCAGGAAAGGTGATCTGTGAGTCTGGAGAAGTGCACATCGACGAAACCAGGGACCAGTTAACGACATAAAACCGGCTAGACGAGCGCCACATTCCACCTGTACAATAAAACGAATCACCAGGCACAGTATACCGGTAACATTGGGACAAGAGAATCTGCGATACCTCCAAGCATCCAGAGACTTTGAAGCGCAGGATCATCGAGGCTATTGAAATATTAAAACATCCTCACACTATGAGGATGGCCATGGGTTTACACCATCCCAACTGCCAGCCACCTGTTCGGGCACACAAAATACGTGTGACGCAAGCGTTACCAGTGAGAGACTGTTGCTGTGCGACCCGCGGCGCGCCATTAGGAAAACAACAATCTACACCGCATTCGCCGGTGACTGTCAGTAATGAAAAGTTGTATGTTTCCTATGCGGTAATTTTCAATCTTTGGCTCGTGTATCTGTTCTGCTGTTTGTGTGTATGTGTGTGTGTGTGTGTGTGTGTGTGTGTTTTGAAAGGGGGTTTGGGGTGTTTTTGGGAGTTGGTGATGTCTGATAGTGTTTTGAGGACGGAGAACAGAATTCCTTTGCAGAGGACTGTGTTTTCATTCATTACTTGTCTTCTTTCAATTATGAGTTTTTCAGTTTGATAGTATTCTTCGATTATTAGTTTTTGTTGGGGCTGCTGCTGCATTTGAAAATTTTCAAGTCAGTGTTGATGTCCGTTGGGCTGTGTTTCACATCCATAAGGTGTTCAACAAATGTAGACCGACAGCTGTTACCTTTTAACGCTCTTCTGTGTTCTGTACAGCTCGTATTGTCTGTTCGAGTCTTGGCAAGTCACTTGGTAAATACCAGATGAGTTGTGTTTGTCTGTGCTTGCGTTTTGCTCAAGGCGGATCCTCTCGAAAAACAAATCTATTTGTAAGCAAATCTCAAGGATCTAATATAGTTTACCACCTTTCTACCACAGGAGACAAATAATGTCGTGCTTTTTTTCTAATTTTTATGTAATGTCATAATTACTCAATAACGAATTACAATGGGCCTTGACCAACAATAGCCGCGCGAGGTAGCCGCCTGGTATGAGGCGCCTTGCCACAGTTCGCGTGGCTCCCCCCATCGAAGGTTCGAGTCCTCCCTCGGGCATGGGTGTGTGTGTCGTCCTTAGCGTAAGTTAGTTGAGTTAGGTTAAGTAGTGTGTAAGCTTAGGGACCGAGGATCTCACCAGTTTGGTCCCATAGGAAGTTACCACCATCTTGACCAACAATCAGTAGACACGGAGGAAAGCCATTGCAACTAGGGTCGAAATGTAATTTTATTCAGCGTCAGTTGTTCTTTAATATGACATGGCACGATACCCAGAAAGCTTTTATGTGACTGTAAACTATAACGGGAGCTGTCGTGTTCATGGACAGTAGTTCACAACGTCCCGCGAAGGCGAAACTAATACAAACACAGCGCCCATCAAGTGAAAGAAGTGATTTCTGGGAAATATCAGAATAAGACCACCGACGAAGAGCAGGAAAGGAAACTTGCTTTGCTGCCATTCTGTGGCTCTGTGTCGGGCAAGATAAGCCGCCTGCTGAAAAGAAACAAGATCAAATCAATCTTCAGGCCTCCAACGAAAATCCGTCAATTACTGAGACCAGTTAAAGACGCAGTAGGTCTCAGAACACCTAGAGTCTACGAAATACCTTGTGAGTGTGGCCAGAAGTACATCGGACAAACAGAACGCACTGTGAAACAACGCAGGAAAGAACATGAGAGGTATTATCGCCTACGCTATCCAAAGAAATCCGCGTTAGCTGAGCATGCGTCAGAAAATGGTCACCACATAAAATTTGACGATACCTCTGTCGTGGCTCGTACAAACGGCTTCTGGGACATTTTAATAAAGGAAGCTATTGAAATAAAAATTAGCGCAAACACCCTGAATAGAGACGGTGGCTTGCAGCTCAGCGCTGCGTGGGATCCAGCGATCGCGCGGTTGAAGAGCGCACATCGAACGCCGACTCAAAACATGCCCATATATGGCAATGCCACGGGCACCAGTGATGTCACAGCCGGCAGCTAGCGTATACAGGGTGTTACAAAAAGGTACGGCCAAACTTTCAGGAAACGTTCCTCACACACAAAGAAAGAAAATATGTTATGTGGACATGTGTCCGGAAACGCTTACTTTCCATGCTAGAGCTCATTTTACTACTTCTCTTCAAATCACATTAATCATGGAATGGAAACACACAGCAACAGAACGTACCAGCGTGACTTCAAACACTTTGTTACAGGAAATGTTCATAATGTCCTCCGTGGGCGAGGATGCATGCATCCACCCTCTGTCACATGGAATCGCTGATGCGCTGATGCAGCCCTGGAGAACAGCGTATTGTACCACAGCCGTCCACAATACGAGCACGAAGAGTCTTTACATTTGGTACCGGGGTTGCGTAGACAAGAGCTTTCAAATGCACCCATAAATGAAAGTCAAGAGGGTTGAAGTCCGGAGAGCGTGGAGGCCATGGAATTGGTCCGCCTCTGCCAATCCATCGGTCACCGAATCTGTTGTTGAGAAGCGTACGAATACTTCGACTGAAATGTGCAGGAGCTCCATCGTGCATGAACCACATGTTGTGTCGTACTTGTAAAGGCACATGTTCTAGCAGCACAGGTAGAGTATCCCGTATGAAATCATGCTCTATTGAGCGTAGGTGGAAGAACATGGGGCCCAATCGAGACATCACCAACAATGCCTGCCCAAACGTTCACAGAAAATCTGTGTTGATGACGTGATTGCACAATTGCGTGCGGATTCTCGTCAGCCCACACATGTTGATTGTGAAAATTCACAATTTGATCACGTTGGAATGAAGCCTCATCCGTAAAGAGAACATTTGCACTGAAATGAGGATTGACACATTGTTGGATGAACCATTCGCAGAAGTGTACCCGTGGAGGCCAATCAGCTACTGATAGTGTCTGCACACGCTGTACACGGTACGGAAACAACTGGTTCTCCCGTAGCACTCTCCATACAGTGACGTGGTCAACGTTACCTTGTACAGCAGCAACTTCACTGACGCTGACATTAGGGTTATCGTCAACTGCACGAAGGACTGCCTCGTCCATTGCAGGTGTCCTCGTCGTTCTAGGTCTTCCCCAGTCACGAGTCATAGGCTGGAATGTTCCGTGCTCCCTAAGACGCCGATCAATTGCTTCGAACGTCTTCCTGTCGGGACACCTTCGTTCTGGAAATCTGTCTCGATACAAACGTACCGCGCCACAGCTATTGCCCCATGCTAATCCATACATCAAATGGGCATCTGCCAACTCCGCATTTGTAAACATTGCACTGACTGCAAAACCACGTTCGTGATGAACAATAACCTGTTGATGCTACGTACTGATGTGCTTGATGCTAGTACTGTAGAGCAATGAGTCGAATGTCAACACAAGCACAGAAGTCAACATTACCTTCCTTCAATTGGGCCAACTGGCTGTGAATCGAGGAAGTACAGTACATACTGACGAAACTAAAATGAGCTCTAACATGGAAATTAAGCGTTTCCGGACACATGTTCACATAACATCTTTTCTTTATTTGTGTGTGAGGAATGTTTCCTGAAAGTTTGGCCGTACCTTTTTGTAACACCCTGTATAAGGACGCACCAACAGCCCACTGGCATGAAACTTCCTGGCAGATTAAAACTGTGTGCCCGACCGAGACTCGAACTCGGGACCTTTGCCTTTCGCGGGCAAGTGCTCTACCAACTGAGCTACCGAAGCACGACTGACGCCCGGTACTCACAGCTTTACTTCTGCCAGTACCTCGTCTCCTACCTTCCAAACTTTACAGAAGCTCTCCTGCGAACCTTGCAGAACTAGCACTCCTGAAAGAAAGGATATTGCGGAGACATGGCTTAGCCACAGCCTGGGGGATGTTTCCAGAATGAGATTTTCACTCTGCAGCGGAGTGTGCGCTGATATGAAACTTCCTGGCAGATTAAAACTGTGTGCCCGACCGAGACTCGAACTCGGGACCTTTGCCTTTCGCGGGCAAGTGCTCTACCAACTGAGCTACCGAGCGTGAGTACCGGGCGTGAGTCGTGCTTCGGTAGCTCAGTTGGTAGAGCACTTGCCCGCGAAAGGCAAAGGTCCCGAGTTCGAGTCTCGGTCGGGCACACAGTTTTAATCTGCCAGGAAGTTTCATATCAGCGCACACTCCACTGCAGAGTGAAAATCTCATTCCAGCCCACTGGCAGTCATACCACTTCACAATGGCCAAGGAGTGCTTGGCCGAAAGCTCGTGTAGTTTGAAGCAATTGACGCGGTTGGAAACGCGAGAACATCTTATTTAATACGAGTGCAGCCTCTCCCGACACAACGGACGCTGCTGATGAGAATAATCGACGCTGCGAGCGTGCCCGTCGCTACGTCCGGCCTCGCCGGCGCGCTCTACAAGCCCCAAATAAACGGCAGGAGGTTAGGGCGGAGCACCTGTCGCAGTAATGGTGTGCTGACGCGGGGGGCAGTCGATACGCGGCGGTGCGGGCCGCCTTCCTCCACGCCACGCGCGACGGGTCGCAATGCGGCGTGCCGCGACGCGAAGCGCCACCGCCGGCGCTGCCACTGGCGCCAGCGGATGCTGCATGGCGGCTGGCGTGGCCGCCGCATTGCAGGCGCCCTCACGGCCACGCTAATGGCCGGCCGGCACGCCAGCGCACGCCGCGCCAATGTTCCCTGCCGCGCCAGCACTGCCCCGTCGCCTGTACCACAGGGCACCTGTCAAGTGTCAGGATGGCGTCACATACTGTATCACAACGGAAGAGGCGTCCTCCGACAACTGCCTAAGCCAGCTGGTTGCTGCAGCAGTTGTCAGATCTGCAGGATGGACATTAATAAAGCCGACAGCCGGCCGGGGTGGCTGAGCGGTTCTAGGCGCTACAATCTGGAACCGCGTGACCGCTACGGTCGTAGGTTCGCATCCTGCCTCGGGCATGGATGTGTGTGATGTCCTTAGGTTAGTTAGGTTTAAGTAGTTCTAACTTCTAGGGGACTGATGACCTCAGAAGTTAAGTCCCGTAGTGCTCAGAGCCATTTGAACTATTTGAACCATAAAACCGACGAACTGCAGGAACGGATTCCTGACTGAAAATGGAGGAAATATGTCTTGTAAACATATGTCCAGAAATGGACAGTGTGCGTATAACAAATCCTCCAGTACAGTCCTGCATCGCAATCATTTCATAAAAGATATTCAAAGTGGCCTCAGTTAGATTGCAAGTGACAGGAGCAGTAGCAGTTGTCATATTGGATACACATAATCGTGCTTTGGCTTACACCGTGTTGGATGGCCACTTGCCTGGCGCTTGTATCAGTGTTCGTCTCAATGTCCTGTAGAACCTGGTCCTCCAGATCTGGTGCACCCGTGTCTGCCTGCACATTTGTCTGCCTGAAAGGGCCCATGATCACACATACGACCAAAAGGGCTTGAAGTGTTGTGTGATGTGGTTGGTCTCTCTGAGGGTGCTTGGTTTCGGACAGCGGTGCTGCCTCTCGACCGCTTCCATCTGCTTGATCGTACCTAACACCACCTCGATTTGTTCACGATAAGAACAAGGGCCGTTCAGCTCCTTACAGCACGCTGCGGTGATCGCCTAGTAACGACTGGGGAATGAAAGAGCTACCCATTTCAATCCAAACTCGTGAGGGTTTGTAGAACACAACAGTGTAACAGCAGTGAGTGAATAATACTGCAGGGCAAGTACCACACGAGAAGAGGCTATAACAGGTCAGGAGCGCATTTGTCGCCAAAAGAAGTCTACCAGTATCAAGCATAGATCTGAAATTGAGGAAGAAAAATCAGAGAATGCACATCTGGAGCACAGCGTTATGTGGAATTGAGTCATGGGCTATTGAGAGTCCGGAAAAGAAGAGGAACGGATGGTCTGAGCTTTGGTGTTCCAGCAAGGCGTGAAGTTTCGTCCACTTATGGTTAGAAATGGGATCGGCGAGGAAAGGAATATATGAAAAAACAGTAACGAGAAGAAGAGATAGAATGGAAGTACATTTGTTAACACTATGCCGTCTGGCGACGTCACAGTGGTGTCGTGCGCGAAAGAGCGGTGAACGGCCGGCGACACCACAGCGGTGTCGTGAGCTTAGTATCGCGCCGTGGCCGGCGATAGCACTTCAGTATCTTTTGCATTCTGTTGGCGTCTTGTTTAGGTAACAATATGTTGCATACGTCAACAAGTTTTTTGTTTTTATAAGTACTTGTGCCCTTTCATCATGGCAGACGAAACAGACGATAGGATTATTTACGATGATTGGGCGGACGTCTTGTCTGACGTTCCGGACGACTTGGCCGATTGGGAAGAAGACACTGAATATCAAAAAAATGAAAGTGAAGCAGAATCTTCGGAAGATAGTGAAATACGTCCAAGAAGAAAACGGCGAACACTACGGTTGCCAACTGATTCGGACGAATCAGAAGAAGAAGACAGTGCACAGTGGTCGTACTTCGATTTACCAAGGACCAATAATAAATTTGAAGGATTTCCGGGTCCAAACATATATCTCAAAGATACACAGAGCGTCGAGAATATCGTAGAATTGTACCGGGTGATCAAAAAGTCAGTATAAATTTGAAAACTTAATAAACCACGGAATAATGTAGATAGAGAGGTAAAAATTTACACACGTGCTTGGAATGATATGGGGTTTCATTAGAACAAAAAAAAAAAACAAAGTTCACAAAATGTCCGACAGATGGCGCTGGACAGCAAATCGTCAGTGACTGCGCATGACAATCGTGTATAAAAGGAGCTGTAATGAGAGAGAGAATCAGACACCTCCCCCTTCTACCCCTCTTGGCAGGTCCCCGGACTCGCACACGTTACGTGGACATTCGCGCGCCGGAGGTCGCCGCCATCAGTGTTTTGTGTGTTTAGTGTTTAATGTTTAGTGTTCACCGTCCCCTCCATCGTTCACCAGTGCCATCATCATCTTCAGTGGTTGTGCGTCGTCTCATCAGCTAGCAGTGTGGATTATCGACGAGTGTGAACGGCTCCGTGATTGTCTCTATGTGTCTCCTGTTTTATTGCCCACCGCTCTGTGACTTATGTGTCTTCTCACTGTTTTTGCTGCTTGTGTCTTCTATGGCTGAAGAGCAGCGTAGTGTGCTGCTGACAGCCTGCCTGTTGTACAGGTTTTAAAATAACAATAAAGTAAAAAAAAAAAAGAGAGAGAGAATCAGATGCGCCAGCAATCGCAGCATGTTGACGTTACCTGAAAAGGCGCTTTTAGTGAAGCTGTATTATCAGAATGGGGAATGTGCTAGTTCAGCGTTACGATCCTATCGCCATAAGAAGGGGATTCGAACAGGTAAAGGTCCGTTGACAAATGCAGATGTGGCGAGAATGATTTCGAAGTTCGAAGCCACGGGTTGTTTAGACGATAGACCCCTTAGTGGCCGACCGAGCACAAGGCGTAATGTTGCTGAGACAGTTCAGGAAGAAATGGAGACTGTAGCGGGATCGTCTATGCACGGGGAAGTCAGCGCGCGTGCAGTCGCACGTCGCACCGGCATTCCATACACTACTGTTTGGTTGGCACTTAGACGTACCCTCCGAGGCTATCCGTACAAAATCCATCGGCATCGTGAACTGTTACCTGGCGATTTAGTGAAGCGGAGGGCATTTGCTGTGTGGGCGTTTCAAACGATGTCGGAAGACGACGATTGGTTGAGTAACGTGTTGTGGACCCACGAGGCTCATTTCACGCTCCACAACTGCACAATCTGGGCAACCGAAAATCCTAGAACTGTCGTGGAAACCCCATTGCACGACGATAAAGTCACGGTATGGGTTTGATTTACCACATCTGCCGTTATCAGGCCTTTTTCTTCGAGGAAATGCATTATTCTGGTTTTGTAACTGCTACCGTGACGGGTGAGAGATACGCCGATATGTTACAGAATCGCATCATCTCCAGCCTAGCTGATAAACACCTGCTGGAACGTACGATGTTTATGCAGGATGGCGCTCCACCCCATATTGCTAGACGCGTGAAAGATCTCTTGCGCGCGTCGTGTGGTGATGATCGTTTGCTCAGCCGGCACTTCCGTCATGCTTGGCCTCCCAGGTCCCCAGACCTCAGTCCGTGCGATTATTGGCTTTGGGGTTACCTGAAGTCGCAAGTGTATCGTGATCGACCGACAACTCTAGGGATGCTGAAAGACAATATCCGACGCCAATGCCTCACCACAACTCTGGACATGCTTTACAGTGCACCCGGTATATTGGGAACAATCTATTTGAATATATTAGCAATGAAACCAACAAGTACTAAAATCATAATTGCAGTAGAAGGAAACTGGATTAAAAAATGCCAAATTTGTCGACGTTATGGGACCCGAACTTAGAAAATGGTTTGGGCTTGCCGTCCTTAAGGGAATGTAAAAAAAAAGCAAGGATCGATGATTATTGGTCAACGAATCCGTAGACAGACACACCGATATTTGGCAAAACGATGTCCCGCAACCGATTCAGACAAATATTATCATTTTTACATTTTTCCGATAACAACAATAAACCGGATAATGCCGACCGGCTTTTCAAAGTGCAATTCGTAGTTGATTATTTTTCCGAAAAGCTTAAAGAAACCTTTAATCCAAGTCAAAATATCTCAATTGATGAAGGAATGATACCTCGCGTGGACGGTTAAATTTTAAAGTTTACAATCCTTAGAAAATTACGAAATATGACATACTCATTCGGATGCTGTTTGATTCGAGTACGGGAAACATGTCTTTATTCAAGATATATAACGGCGCTGGACAGCCTTTAGCAAAAGCAGTGATGCAACTGTTGAACCTTCTTATGGAAAGTGGCATCACCTCTACATGGATAATTATTATAACAGTGTAGAACTTGCAGAGAAGTTACTTGAAAAGAAAACTCGAGTTTGTGGAACGATATGGAAAAAGATAGGATTTTACGGAAAAATTAAAGCGCGTAAAAGTCAATGTGTTTGAAGCTTGTCATCAACGGAAAGCTGAAGTACTCGCAAGGGTATGGAGAGCTTCGAAAACTAAAACGATACGAGTGATGTCTACAATACATAATTCCACTTTGACTGACACTCAAAGAACATATAGAAAAACCAGTTACACAAAAAAAGACCTGAAAGGGTATTAGATTACAACAAAAACATGAAAGGAGTGGATCGGGCAGACCAATAAAAAATGGTTCAAATGGCTCTGAGCACTATGCGACTTAACTTCTGAGGTCATCAGTCGCCTAGAACTTAGAACTAATTAAACCTAACTAACCTAAGGACATCACACACATCCATGCCCGAGGCAGGATTCGAGCCTGCGACCGTAGCGGTAGCCGGCCGGTGCAGACCAATATTTTGTTATTACCCTATATACAGAAAAACTATAAAATGGTCGGAAAAGGTTTGCATGTATCTCTTTAATTGCGCATTATTTAATGCGTTCCGTACATGGCAATATTTCAATACTGACCACAAGAGTCTCCGATTTCACGATTTTTTATTGAAAGTGTCTGATTCGTGGATAAAAGACCATGTACCTGCTTCTGAACAAAACTTGGAGATTGCCACTACATCGTGTACGTCTCATCACGATCCGGTTGACAGACTTTCCGGTCACGTAAAGGAATACCAGCTAATAATTATTTCCGAAACAAATACACGAAAACGAAGGGTCTGCGATGTATGTTCCAAAAACAAACAAAGGAGGACAACAAACTTAACGTGCAAGCCTTGTGGAATTGCATTACATCTTGGAGACTGTTTTGCTGCGTATCATACGAAAGAGAAGTACTAAGTACCAGAGACAATGCAAATAAACAAATATATGAAAGAAACAAATTTTGTATTTATTTACGTGTGTAAATCTTTAAAATTTTATGAAAGTAGCAGAACAGAGTTGTGAACTTACGAGAACTAACAACGAGATTAATAAAACTGCCGGCGCCAAGCGAATATATTTGTACGAGACGTGCACAGGGTAAAATTTTAAGACATTAGGGAGTAGTAGCACAAGAGGTAGCGGTAAATGGTGCAAAATGTAGGCGATGACAGAGACTGGAACATATCGAACAACTAACTGAGGAACTTGGGTGTATGGACTACTTTGAAATGAAAATATTGGCACAATAGAGGAAATCGTAGCAGATCGTATAATACCAGTGAAAAGACTAACTTTACTTAAAGAGGTTAGGCCCAAAGGTCCGCGGGCAGGTACAAGGCTCTTCTTCCTTTGGTTTTTACACTCAGGTGACAAGAGTCATAGGAAAGCGATATGAACATATACAGATGGCGGTAGTACCGCATACACGAAGTGTAAACGGACACTGCATTGGCGGAGCTATCATTTGTACTCGTGTGATTAACGTGAAAATGTTTTCTACGTGATTGTGGCCGCACGATGGCAATTAACAGACTTTGAACACGGAAGGATACTTGGAGCTAGACGGATGGGGCATTCCATTTCGGAAATCGTTAGGGAATTCAATATTCCGAGATACATAGTATCAAGAGTATGGCGCGAACACCAAATTTCGGGCATTAGTTATCACCACAGACAACGCAGTGGCCGACAGCCTTCACTTAACGGCCGACAGCAGCGGCGTTCGCGTGGAGTTGAGAGTGCTCACAGACAAGCAACACTGCGTGAAAAAACAGCGAAAATCAATATGGGACGTAGGACGAAGGTATCCATTAGGCCAGTGCGGTAAAATTTGCCGTTAATGGGTTATGGTAGCAGACGACCGGCACGTGTAACCTTTCTAACGGCAAGACATCACCTGCAGCGCCTCTCCTGGACTCGTTACCTTGTCGGTTGGACCCTAGATGACTGGAAAACCGTGGCCTGATCAGGTAAGTCCCGATTTCACTTGGTAAGAACTGATGGTAGGGTTCGAGTTTGGCGCAGATCCCTCGAAGCCATGGACCCAAGTTACTAACAAGGCACTGTGCAAGCTGGTGGTGGACCCTATTGATGTGGGCTGTGTTTACATGGAATGAACTGGATTCTGTGGTCCAACTGAACCAATCAGTGACTGTAGATGGTTATGTTTGGCTACTTGTAAATCAGTTGTACTACTCATAGACTTAAATTTTTATGGATGACAATCCGCCATATCACCGCGCCACAATTGTTCGCGACTGGTTTGAAGAACATTCTGGAAAATTCGAGGGAATGAATTGGCCACTCATCGAACATTTGTGGGACATAATCCAGAGTTCAGTTTGTGCAGAAAATCTTGAACCGGTGACACTTTCGCAGTTACGGACGGCTTTGGAAGCAGTATGGCTCAGTATTTCTACACGGGACTTCCAGCTACCTGTTGAGTCCATGCCACGTCGAGTTGCCGCAATACATCGGACACAAGTAAGTGCGACACGATATTAGGAGGTGTCCCATGAGTTTTTACCCCTCAGTGTATTTCCAGGCTTGCGTCACAATCGCCGCCTTTGCTGATAGGCAACAAGTCCTCTTGGATTCCATATCTCCATCATTTCTTTGGACTGACGTCTGACCACAAAAAAAGCAGAGTCTAACGGGCGGTCTACAGGCTGTCAATAAAAAAGGACGAAGGGTTACAGCTGAACGTCCTGTCGATGGTGCTGTCATTAGAGACGGAGCATACGAGATCGATTTACAATTGGATGGTGAAGGAACTCGGCGTGCCATTTTCGAAAGAACCATCCTGTCATTTGCCTGGGGCGGTTTAGGGAAGTCACGGCGCAACAGGGATTTGAACCGTTGTCTTCGTGAATGCGAGTCCTGTGTACTAAGCACTGTGCCACCTCGCACCGAGGTCGTCAGCAAAGATATAGAAAGAGCAACGAATGCGTTATCATTTTCCATGTTCTTTTTTGGGTTTTGTTTTTTGTTTTTACTATGGGGGAGCGTACTACTCTGTCACAATGAAACCTGTGCTGGCAGCACTTGCCAACCAACGAACAGATCCATTTACACTAGTTTATTGAAGAATGTCGGCCGGAGTGGCCAAGCGGTTCTAGCCGCTTCAGTCTGGAACCGCGCGACCTCTACGGCGGCAGGTTCGAATCTTGCCTCGGGCATGGATGTGTGTCATGTCCTTAGGCTAGTTAGGTTCAAGTAGTTCTAAGTTCTAGGGGACTGATGACCTCAGATGTTAAGTCCCATACTAACCTAAGGTCATCACACACATCCATGCTCGAGGCGATTTGCATTCCAGTTGACTGGGAAACGCATCGATACATGAAAGCAGATCGAACGTATTCCTCGGAAACATTTTGCCGTACACAGGGTAAAATATGGAAGTAGCTCACAGCCAAGGACACCAACATATGTTTATTGCGCTTGTTCTTTTGGTGTAAATAAACTACGAGATTAGTGTCGTCTTCGGTCTTCAAAATCGCGGACTGCAAAGCAGCTGTGCTGATATGTGCCTGGCACAGGAATGACGCGTAGCAAGACTTCATTTAACAAACACTGATTCCTGTGCCACAGCCTAGTCGAGTCGAGTCAGTCCGGTGGGCGAATGCTGATTCGTGTTAGTTCAGACGGAAGTGGCTGCTAGGGGCAAGTCGCCCGATGTGCCATGCGCCAGATAGTGTGTCACGCAATTTAGTCGGCCGCCTAGGCTTACAAGGTGTGTGCCCGCGCGTGACACTGACATCTGACAACATTTCCGCTCACTTGGCAGAATGACAGAGACCTCAACTGTACAAGGTCGGTGGAGAAACTTCGCGGCCGATACCGCGAACTGTCACATTTTTATAGCGCTTGTTCAGTCAAGTATGCTTCATCTAAGATAAACTGGTTACTGAAAAGAGACAGTGCTACGCGGCTGTAAGAAAGGTATCTGTTTTTACCTAGATAAAATACTAATTTGGGACAGAACACTCGTTTCGTCGCTAACGTGAAGCGTGTTTCATAGATTTCATTTCCTGTCAGGAGGGTCGCAGTTCGTAGTAATAGACGGCAAATCATCGAGTAAAACTGAAGTGATATCAGGTGTTCCCCAGGGAAGCGTCCTGGGACCTCTGCTGTTCCTGATCTATATAAATGACCTGGGTGACAATCTGAGTAGTTCTCTTAGGTTGTTCGCAGATGATGCTGTAATTTACAGTCTAGTAAGGTCATCCGAAGACCAGTATCAGTTGCAAAGCGATTTAGAAAAGATTGCTGTGTGGTGTGGCAGGTGGCAGTGGACGCTAAATAACGAGAAGTGTGAGGTAATGCACATGAGTTCCAAAAGAAATCCGTTAGAATTAGATTACTCGATAAATAGTACAATTCTCAAGGCTGTCAAATCAACTACGTACCTGGGTGTAAAAATTACGAACAACTTCAGTTGGAAAGACCACATAGATAATATTGTGGGGAAGGCGAGCCAAAAGTTGCGCTTCATTGGCAGGACACTTAGAAGATGCCACAAGTCCACTAAAGAGACAGCTTACACTACACTCGTTCGTCCTCTGTTAGAATATTGGTGCGTGGTGTGGGATCCTTACCAGGTGGGATTGACGGAGGACATCGAAAGGGTGCAAAAAAGGGCAGCTCGTTTTGTATTATCACGTAATAGGGGAGAGAGTGTGGCAGATATGATACGCGAGTTGGGATGGAAGTCATTAAAGCAAAGATGTTTTTCGTCGCGGCGAGATCTATTCACGAAATTTCAGTCACCAACTTTCCCTTCCGAATGCGAAAATATTTTGTTGAGCCCAACCTACATAGGTAGGAATGATCATCAAAATAAAATAAGAGAAATCAGAGCTCGAACAGAAAGGTTTAGGTGTTCGTTTTTCCCGCGCGCTGTTCGGGAGTGGAACGGTAGGGAGATAGTATGATTGTGGTTCGATAAACCCTCTGCCAAGCACTTAAATGTGAATTGCAGAGTAATCATGTAGATTTAGATGTAGATTTTACTTCGCTGGTTATTAATGTTAGATTTCCTTTTGAATAATAGTACACGACGATTAGTCGTAATATTTTAATTATCAATTCGGTATAATAAAGTTAAATTGTTAATTTTTTTGTTTGATTGCGGGTACTTGTTTGCAGTCCTGGTACACTTTAAGTTCCCCACCCCAGAACCGGAGCAAGCCACTGTTGTTGTTGTTGTTGTCTTCAATCCGAAGACTGATTTGGTGCAGCTCTCCATACCACTGTATTCTGTGCAAGCCTCTTTATATCCGAGTAATTGCTGCAACCTACATCTTCTGAATCTGCTTTCTGTATTCATCTCTTAATCTCCCTTTACGATTTCTACCCCCCACATTTCCCTCAAATACTAAATTGCTGATTCCCTAATGTTTCAGAATGTGTCCTATTAATGTGTCCCTTCTGCTAGTCAGGTTGTGCCACAAATTTCTTTTCCCACAGTTCATACTCATACCTCCTCATTAGTTAACTGATCTCCCCATTTAATCCTCAGCATTCTTCTTAACACCATATTTCACAAGATTCTATTCTCTTTTTGTATAAACTGTTTATCTTCCACTTTTCACTTCTATACACGACTCCGCTGCATACAAATCCTTTCAGAAAAGACTTCCTGACACTTAAATCTATACTCGATGTTAACAATTCTCTCTTCTTCAGAAACACTTTTCTTACCATTGCCAATCTACATTTTATATCCACTCTACTTCAACCTTGATCAGTTACGAGGGTCGTTCAATAAATAATGCCCAACATTGTTTTTAAAATGCCATTAATATAAATAGACAAACGTCCTTGTTGGTGATTCACATTCGATATTTTTTCTGTGCGTCGGTGAAGTTTCGAACCGTTCTAGCAGATGGTAGAACCGTAGCTCAGCTTCAAAATGGCGTCTACATACAACTCACGTTACAAGCAGCGTGTTGTTATTGAATTCTTGTGCGCAGAAAAAGAAACCGTGGAGAACATCCACAAACTTTTGTGTGCAGTGTATAGCGATGCTGCATTTGATAGGAGTACAGTTGGGCGATGGGTAAAGAAAGTTACAGCCTCTGGAAATCCAGAAACAGCGCTCAATGATCAGCTACGCTCGGGACGTCCTGTCACAGCCATTGCTCCAGGCATGTTGAACCGTGCGGCTGCCATTGTTCGTGCCGAACGGCGCATCACGACTCGACAGTTGGCTCTACAGTCGTCGGTCAGCATTGGAAGTGCGTCTGCAACGATCGAGACTCTCGGATATTCAAAGAGGTGCTCGCGATGGGTTCCACGAATGCTCACAGCGGACCACAAGATTCAAAGAGAGACCATTTCATCTGAATTGTATGAGCGTTTTGAGACCGACGGAGAGCCCTTTCTGTCACGGATCGTTATGAGGGACGAAAGCCGGGTGCACCACATTGCACCAGGAACAAAAAGGCAGTCCATGGACTGGCATCATCCTCATTCACCACAAAAGAAGAAATTCAAGACAACCTCCTCTGCCGTAAAAGTCATGGTGACAGTCTTCTGGGATTGTGATGGCGTCACTCTCGCGGATGTGTTGCCAAGAGGGTCAACCATCAATTCAGAGGCATACTTGAAGACTCTGAATAAACTCAAGAACCGTTTCCGACGTGTTCGATCGGACAAGAATCCAGCAGAACTTGCTCCAACACGATAATGCACTCCCACACACAAGTCTGAGAACCTGGGAACACATCACCAAATTGGGCTGGACATCATTACCTCATCCACTCTACAGTTGTGACTTGGCACCCTCGGACTTCCATATCTTTGGGCAGCTTAAAGATTCTCTACGGGGAACACGTTTTGAAGATGTCGAGAGTGTCAGTCAAGCAGTGAAAACATGGCTACGCCTACAGAATAAAAGCTTTACCAACAGGGAATACATGCTTTTCTACAACGTTGGCGTACGGCCGTAGAACGTGATGGAGGGTACGCAGAAAAATAGGACATGGACAAGACATGTTGATGATATCGTCACCAAATTCTGACTCTTAACAATAAATATGTTCTCAGAAAAAAATGTGGGGCATTAGTTATTGAACCACCCTCGTATTTTGTTGTCCAAATAGCAAAACTCATCTACTACTTTAAATGCCTTATTTCCTAATCTAACTCCCTCAGCATCACCTAATTTAATTCTACTGCATTCCATTATCCTCGTTTTGCTTTTGTTGATGTTCATCTTATATCCTCCTTTCAAGACACTGTCCATTCTGTTCAACTGCTCTTCCAAGTCCTTTGCTGTATGTCACAGAATTACAGTGTCATCGGCAACCTTCAAAGTTTTTATTTCTTCTCCATGGACTTTAATTACTACCCCAAATTTTCCTTTTGTTTCCTTTACTGCTTCCCCAGTATGCAGATTGAATAACATTGGGATTAGCCTACAACCCTGTCTCACTTTCTTCTCAGCCACTGCTTCCCTTTCATGCCCCTCTACTCTTGTAGCTCCCGTCTGGTTTCTGTACAAATAGTAAATAGCCTTTCGCTCCGTGTATTTTACTCCTGTTACTTCAGAATTTCAAAGCGGGTGTTCCACTCAACAGTGTCAAAAGCTTTCTCTGAGTCTCAAATGCATAAAGGTAGGTATCTTCTAAGATAGGTGGTAGGGTCAGTTTGACCACGTGTATATATGCGTTTCTCCGGAATCCAAACTGATATTCCCCGAGGGTCGGCTTCTATCAGTTTTTCTATTCTTCTGTAAAAGATGTATTTTAGTATTTTGTAACCGTGATTTACTAAACTGACAGTTCGGTAATATTCACACCCGTCAGCATCTGCTTTCTTTGGAAGTGGATTCAAAACAAAATGGTGCAGCCCATTGATAAAATGGAGTATCGTGCGGATATTTGTATCCTGCATTTGAAAGGGAACCGCGCTGTGATAACCCCTGCCGAGTTGGTGGTGCCTCAGGCACTTCCACTATGGTCAAATAAGTTTGTATGACAGAGAGCGAAGTGATAGTCAATCTCTAAAGACCCGGGAGTCGCAAGAGAAGGGTCGGCCCCGGTGCTCAAAATCCGACGTATCACAACTGATGTGCAAAACTGAAAAATCAGAGATGGATCAGTTTTCAACATCTCGCACGATATTTTGAACAGTACAAATGTCGCCGCTCACTGGATTTGGTGACTGCCCACACCCTGTCAAAAAGCCGGCCGAATCGAGGCAGCAGCGGAAGTATTGTAGCTGCTTCAGGCCATCCTAGATCACTTCTTTAGTCGTCTGATCATCATAGACGTGTGCGTGGCGCATCACTGTGACCTCTTGACAAAAGAGCAAAGTAAGTAGTGGGAATATGTGGCGCAGCACCAGTGAAGAAGGTAAAGATCAATCCATCATCACCATCATCATCATCTTCTTCTTCTTTTTCCCATCCTTGTGATCGATGGTCCACTAACAAGTTGATGGCTGCAGACACAACATCACAACATCGCTTCTACGGAATCCGGTTCACAGATGTTGGCTACTGCTGGGATCGTGTGTACGATCGGAGTTCAAGCCCTTATCATCAGATACGGCCAGAAAATGGCGTATTGACTCACAGAAACTGGTTGCAATACAATAAAATAACATACGTAAAAACAACGGCTGCAGGTGTTCACGTTATTACGCAATTCACCTTCGGTCGAGGTGATGCTGGGACTGTTGCTAACAGGTCACAGGTGCATAACACCAAAATATCCGGGCGAGGTGAAGGGAGGGTGTCAAGATAAAGCGTTGCGGCAAGCTCTCCAAGGAGGTATTTTCACTCGACGACGTCGAGTTTACTCTGCACAGTCCACAATGACACACGCTGCTCCTTTGGGCTATCAGATTTTACCGCGTCCCCAGTCTCGTCATGCCATGGCAGCCTCTCACAACCTCATGTTTTCCTCTGAAGAAGAAACCATTGCATGGTAGGCATTTACAGAATGACGATGCGGCGATTATCGGCGAAAATGCAGATTTCTACAATCAACGCCTCCACAAGTCATCCATCGTTGTCAAAAATGTTACCATTGAAGGTTGAATGTGTAATAAGGGACTAGCACCATCATTATCACTACCAGAGCTTAATTTTTGTCGTGGTGATAATTAAAACTTCGTGTTTACATTTCGGACAGCTGACTGGTATGAAGCATAGACCTACCAAACGTAGTGTTTTTCTGGAATGTCAACACTGAAGATATTTGACTGTTCCTGGTACATCATACACAAGGAGTCTTGTTCCTTGTTGTTGGCATTCGTTAACCGAAGGGGGAAAAGTTCTTTCTTAGTGTTTCATTTTTCACCTGCCTTCAACGCGCAAATGGCTCCTTCTTTTCGAAGCAAAACGCAGGACAATGCTGTCTTCATCTTCGACTAAGCATTTCGTCTCGGTGATTTATGCACGTTTAGCTTCCACTGGTAAAATAATAGCTGAAGAAAGAAGTCTATGGAAGGAGAAGGAACAGGTAGTGGCACACCTGATACGGTATCCAGGAATAGAGAACGTAGCGCTGGAAAGAGCAGTAGAATCGAAAACTAGTAGGAACGGGCTCAGACGGTAGAGCACTTTCCCGCGAAAGGCAAAGGTCCTGAGTTCGAGTCTCGGTCCGGCACACAGTTTTAATCTGCCAGGAAGTTTCATATCAACGGACGCTCCGCTGCAGAGTGAAAATCTCATTCTAGGAACGATCAAACAGATAATAAATGATTTTGAATGTAATAGTTGCGTATAAATACCAACATTAGATAGTACAAAGAGTGATGATTGAAAAAGAAAGGCTCCCATATGAGCTGTGCTAAAAGCTACCAGAGGTGTATGAGGCTGCAAGCACGAATCTGATGAGATAAAGATGCATTTAAAGCTATCTGCTGATACATTTTCTTTGCTTTTTACAATATCACACAATATAATGGCCTATTAAGTATACAATCAGCAGTTAATGCGCTTGATAAATATGGCTAGCACAGATTCTACTCAACTTTCGACGTGAAAATATTTTGCTTAACATGTACTGAATTTGATACTTAAACCTATTTAATAAAGGGTGCAAATAACTTGATATATCTGAGGATGAACTCCATCAGCAAAATTTCGGTGATTGTTGAAGGATTTTTTCTGACTATTCCGGTATAAGAGCAAGTGGTCTCTGGTAGCTCGTTTCAGAGTAATTGCACTTTCATTTATTTCATACCCCCATTTATCTTTGTATATGTATACTAGCTAAAAACCCGCTCTTTCGCTCTCGTAGACGGTGTTGGCTCCACGGATTTTATTTCATTTTTTTTCTTATATCGAATTTTTGTGTTGTTTACAAACTGCAACACCTTGTAAAAATTTCACGCTCATTAAAGCCATAGAAGCATGGCTTTTTTCGAATGTACTTCTGATTGAAAAGCGGCTGTGCTAGCTCAAATCCAAGGCTTTTGTTAATCATGCCTATTACGTTCCTGTGGTGATATATCCATTGAAACTTTCGCTCCTAACACAAATTGCTTTATATCTAACCGAGAAGTGAAATATTAGTTTTTGTAGATCTAGCTTTAAAATTAATTAATATAACGAAATATAGGGTTAAAAATTTTCATCACCCATTTCATCCGCTAACGGGCTGAATATTCAAAGCCGGTGAAATACATTTTTTAAATTTCTAATAGGGAAGCCATATACAAATGAGATATAACATAAAACATTTTATCACCTATTTCAACCACTTAGGAGCTGAATTTCCAAAAACACTGAAACACTAAATTTTTTACTTGTCACCGAGAAGTCAAATACTAGTTTTCGTAGATGTAACTTTATACTTTAGTAGCCCTTTATTAGTGATTTATTTTTAAGAACATTTTCACGCACTATTTCGGCCCCATAGGAATTAAAGTCGCAAAAATTCTGAAACAAGTATTTCTTGACTTATGACCGAGGAAACAAATACCATTTTCCGTAGGTCTAGCTTCAAAATTGCCTTAATATCGACGTATTTTCAAAAGAAACTTTCATCGAGATTTCACCCCATTAGGGAAGGAATATCCAAAAATACCTTCGTAAATCTCGCCTACAGTATAAGATCAACACCCTCCGCAAGTTTATATCCTTAGTGGGTTGCGCTGGATGATGATGAGGATGATGATGATGATGAGTCAGTCAGTCAGTCAGTCAGTCAGCTGGGACGTTGCCTTCTGTACATAGAGATTATTACAAGTATCTATGCAACATTGCAAATGTCGATGGTATGTACTATGTGTCTTCTTTGGAAATAAAGAGATTCATTCACACATGATACTTACTATTGTGACAGTAACGCTCACTTTCCTGTTCAAGCCAGCATTCAGTTCTGTCTCGGATTCGATTTCCCAGCTGTGTTAGTTGTACATTAAAACTGATAAGCAGCACCGTGGATATATTTACTGAGGAACATGTAGGCGATATGCACGCCACATAAAGAGGTGATTCAGGTGCGCCTAACACTGGGTTTTATGCAATCCACAATGCCTTCGAATACCACACGCAATAGTTTCCATATTCTCTCTCCTTCACTACACACAAGCTATTAATCCGACAGGAAATTTAATATAGTTAAATATTGTATTGCGATTTTTTACGCCACAGGCCGTAGTTTTTTTTAATTATTCACGAGAAATATACAAAAGTAAACTTCAAACAACTTTTTCTTGCATGACTCGGAAAGTGGGGCATCCAGCGAAAACTTATCCTGTCACAAAGTTTAACTACATTAAATTTCCTACATAAAAGAGATCCGGTTCATTTCTTCAGTGAGACTAATAGTTTGCACATAGCGAGCAAGAGAATATGAAAATCTTGCACATGGTATTTGAAGGCGTTGCGGGCTGCATAAAACCCAGTGGTAAGGGTAGCTGGTATGTGGTTTCATTTAATGCAGTGATTCCCAATTAGCAGGCAACTATCCTCTGAGGGGTGAAACGAAATTTTCTGAAGGGTAAAAACTAAACAATTTGATTGTGTTTCAATCATGAAACAAAATTATTTTCAAAAGATCATTACTATTTTCATAGTTTCGTAAGATTCTGATATTTATTATATAAGTTACCATTAATTACTTTTGCTCAATTAGTAGCATTAATGAGTTGGAGTTTACAGGTTCCTCACATAGTCCACCCACTATACACATATGTTGTTCTTTGTTCCGTACATCGATGATGCTAAAAGTGAGACATATTCGTAACAAGCACTAAATATCTCAAGAAAATATCTTCTCCTAGTTGCAGACAGTACCTGCAGTAGTCCAGAAGTTGCTTCATTACTCGCTCCGAACAGTCAAATGAATTAATTGACAGCTCGGCTCAGCTGTAACTACGTAAGGGCTACTGCAGTGCTGTACACAGTATTGGGTTCGGTTGTTTTGGTGGAGGAGACAGACAGCGAGGTCATCGGTCTCATAGGATTAGGGAAGGATGGGGAAGGAAGTCGGCCGTGCCCTTTGAAAGGAACCATCCCGGAATTTGCGTGGAGTGATTTAGGGAAATCACGGAAAACCTAAAACAGGATGGCCAGACGCGGGATTGAACCGTCGTCCTCCCGAATTTGAGTCCAGTGTCCTAACCACTGCATCACCTCACTCGGTGTACACAGTATTATTATTATTATTATTATTATTATTATTAGTATTAGTAACTATTGCTATTGGTAGCTGTGGTCAGATACTAAGCATTAACAGCCTGCCAGTTCGGAAGTAAGGAGTGCAGCAATCAAGTGATTTACGGATATGTACTGCACACATTTTAACTTGGTTGATTTTAAATGAGGTTGCAGTGTGCAGGTCAAGCAAGAGCCGCAATGGAGAGGAGTAATGCAGGGGAAGTATGTTTTGCTAACAAATGTGTACCCTCAATGTGGATAGTTAGCTTTCTTATGTGAGAAGCAATTGTGGGTAATACTTGCGATGCACCACGAATTTCTTCGTCATTCATTCACACACACACACACACACACACACACACACAAACACACACGCACACACAAAACTAAATATCGTTTTGGTGAGTGTGTATTATAGCCTTTTTCTCTGTTGTGTACTTATTTTGACAGAAACAAAGGTATTCGTGGTAACAAACGAAAAAAATATAATTGCAATACTTTCCTGAAACGAACCAGCGGATATACGGGTTCATTATACCAAAATACTTTGAAAACACACTGAACAATTGGGAAATTTTTTCGGGTTCACTCTGTACGCACTGAGTATGCGTGTAGTAAGAAACGCGTAGTATAAATGTAAACAACAAACTTAACACGAGTACTTTACAGTTTGGAAATATGAAACACAAAAAGCACTATGTGCTTTATAAGCATTTACAACGGATGCACAGTTTTGTAAATTTTGCGGACAGTGAAACGATTGTAACACTAACAGATATGGAGTACGATGTCGTTGTGAAGATGAAGGGATGTAGTTAAAAAGAATTGAAAGCGAGCTAGAAGAGTGGAATGAGGTGCTGTTGCGCCTCCAGTAGTCTCATTACGCTAAGCAGCTAGCGCTTTACGTTGGGGCGTTTGGCGACAGCGCTTAACATTTCGATTACAAGCGTCATCTGTATTACAATGACGTGCAATTTAGATCTGTGACGTTAAGAGCGCAGTTGTATGCAAGCGCGAATACATACAACAGCCAATCACTTTGTAACATGTACCTACAGATTTATCACACTGCCGCTGAGCAGCGATAGCCAAGTTAATTCCATTTCACATATCTCATTTCATTCAGCGCCTTGAAGCTATGAAATTGAGTCATACACTACCACACAAAAGTATTAATGGTGGTTCAAACAGCAAAGAAGGCGCAGAAATGTACGATTAAACATTGCTGAAGAATCCATCGCTGGTGGAAGTTGCGTCATTGTTGGCACTGAACCAACGTTCTGAAAAGACGGGTTGACTGTTGGCGTTACGCTTGCTTGGTGCGGTGAAGGCGAGTTCTCTTGGCAGGCCCTCGTGCAGAAATACTGGGACGTGTTAACCAGTTATAAACACGCCGACAGCAATTCCGGCCTTCATTTCCGAAGCTAATGGACGACCACGCACGGAGGGACATGTAAACATTCCTCCCTGTCGAGTTTCAACTGCATAGCTGTCACGATTATTGGCTGTAAGCCACACGTTGTATACTCATAAACGTCTGCCAGAGCTGTATTTCATGTAACGCTGTATCGTTTTCACTTCCATCTTCAAGTAAAGTCTGTAGGGCGAAGGGCATTCTTCGTCTATAGAGACCGCAGAACTAAAGGTTTTTGCCAACGGCATAGGCATAGGTTTTTGTGACTTGCTTTTCTGCACTGTATCAGTGTTGATAGTCCAGTAACTGCATACACAGTCGTATACGGTGTATGTAGGGTAAAGCCCACGCAGGGTCACGATTCAGAAGTTGACACCAAGTGGCAGGTTTATCTTATTGTCACTTGCTCCAACAATATGACGACAATCCTTCAATGTAAATCTCCGGAAAAAATGGTACTAAACACACACTGCGTGAGATTATCTCCCCGCTGTCTAAAATAAATATTTAAGGGGATCTTTATAACAAAACATTGAAATCTGTGCTTGTAACAACGACACCCAGTAAAGAACGAATGGAAGAAGGATGCATGGGAAAAGAAAAGCACGATACTAAGAGGGAAAGACGTGCCAAAGAGAGAAGATAGCGTGCTGTAGAAACAAAACGACATAAGCTATATTTCATTGCATCAGTGCTAAAAGAAGGGAAGAAACGGATTAAAAAGTGAGTTGATTATTCTTCAGAGTCAGATTCAGCCTTATCTCGGCCCGACAGTAGCACGGATACAGATATGGATTTATTATTTAGCGAAGATGTATTCGAAGAAGAAGAACAAGAACAAGAAAAAGAGCCTCAGATTTTAAGGAAGACTCAAAGGACCTAACAAGGTACAGTCTTTACAAAGTACCTAGGCAGTTTAGCCTCACTAACTGAAAGCTATGAGGATACCCTTTGGTGGAGAATAAAGCATTATTCTTGTGCAAGTATTATTAGACATTATGTTCAAATTTAGGAGACATTTCAGTTCAATATTGTGTTGGGTAACTTGGTTACGGTACAGAAATATTACACAGGGTTATTTCAAGTGTTTTTATTAAGCAGACATCTGCTTTTATCCATTTTATCTCATTGTGGGGTTTTACCACACTCTGTGACGTAAAACCCGCAATTTTGTTTTAGCTAAATTGTGAATTACTCTGCAGTTAAATATCAGACAGGGCAGGCATTTGGATGAATAACAATCCAGCCTATAACTTCAATTTGAAAACGCGGGACAATCTACCACTCATTGACGACAATATTAGAAAAACTGGAAACTGCAGGACTTTACCCCCACCTACTGTATCTCGAAACACGAGAGACAAGGTGCAATGACTGGGAGTTGTGATACAACAACCTTAATGGAAGCGGCTAAAACTTACTTATGTTAACGACACGTACCACCTGAGGCTAAAAATTTACTCAGAAAAGTTCAGTGATTAATGAGTGTGCAATCTTGCATATAAATTTTATATGCGATGGGAAGACTGATGAGAGACGAGAAATACGTAATGATGATACAGAGATTCTGTCCATAATTTTTGTGTGAATATCTAGTTTTAAAAGGTTTTAACTTGCATGGGTACACCTACAACGCGACGTTGGCCATTAGAAGACGCCAGTACCCGCCAATGTAGGGAGCGGTTATTGTAGAACTGCTGCAAAAGACACCGTAAGTTAGCCACAAAAAGTAGTGCAACTTCAGTCTGTTGACTGTTCTCTTTGGAAATTTAAGACCCCAAGACAGTTTTTCTTTCTTTATGTTTATGAAATATGGAATGTATGGACCAGAGAGTCCCCGAATTTACTTGTAATACTTTTTATGATGATAAAGGAAGGCGCAGCCTTTACATTTTCTCTGCGGCCAGCAAGGAGGTGCCTTGCTCTTTCACATCATCTCTCGTTCTTCAGCTTTCGCTATCTTTGTTTGCAGCAGTTCTTGAAAGAAATGCAAAACTGCTGACGTGGAGCCCGTCCGCCATTGGCTTGATCCACATACTAATCAGCAAATTAGCAGATCTTTTATCGTGCACCAATGATCCTGCAGTCTCTCAGAAACGAGGTTCGACATTTAATTAATCGACTGACTGATTGCGTTATGGACCCGCCTTTTCGAAATTACGTTGGACCAAGTTTGTAACTTCGCTTCTCTCTCCAACACCAGTCTGGAGTAATAGGAAATCACAACAGGAATCAGCAAGCACTATTTGGCTACTTTCAGCTACAATTGACTTCCTAATGGGAAGTTGTAGGTGATTACGACTTTATACTTTACACTCTAACTTCCTTCCACCTTCGCTAGCAGGGAAGGTAACGGTTACAAGTCACAGAAGTTTTAAGTAGCACCCAAGACAAGCATTCAGTCTCGCCTTTTGGACCGCCGTGGAGAAGCCAGCATGCCCACCTGCGGGACACATGGGCACAGAGTTCGGGTATCCAGCTGTAGCAACGGTCCTAAGTGCTGAAGCTTCCAGTATCCGACAAGCAACCCGTTTAAGCATCATGTTGCTCGCTAGTCGTGACAATCGGATTAATAAACATTATAATGATAGGCATTAAATGTATTCGCAGTTGCGAATACGGATATCCATGAGCTGTATGAAGGAATAACGACAGTCAAAATTTGTGCCACAGCGGGGCTCGAACCCGCATTTCCCGCTTACCGCGAGCGGTCGCCTTACCATTTGGCTGTCCGAGCATGGCCCACGGTCAGACCCAAACTTCCAAATGTCGTCAACCATGTCTCCACAATATGCAATCGTCCATCCATAATGTATATTCCCGTACAGGTGAGACATTTTACTTGAATCTTTATACAATTTACCTAACTTTACAGAAGTTATGGTGGGTGTTATTTTGTTCTTCACGTCTTCTATGTCACGAGGTGAAGGGGAGATGAACACACTTTTCTTTACTTATCCCCAAAGAAAAACTCGCCTGGGATCATGTCTGGTGATCTTAGAGGTCAAAATGCAGGGCAGTGTCTCGAGGTCCCGTGCGCCCTATCCAGCGTTGAGGCAGAGTGTCATTGAGAAACCGACGTACGTTGCTGTGCCAGTTTGGTGGAGCTCCGTACTGTTGGAAAATGAAGTCATTGGAGTCCTCATGATGTTGTGGAAAAAGACAGTTCTGCACTATTTGAAGATTGCTTATTCCAGCCACTGTTTTCCTCAAATGAGAAGAGATCGTACACTTTTTCATAAGACATGACACAAAAAATTTCACTTTAGGTGGTCTCTTTCGTGATCAATCACGTCATGGTGGTTCTGGAGTCCCCATAAGCGTAGGTCATGTCGGTTTACTTTACCGCTAATATGAAATGTTGCTTCCTCACTGAAAATTAATCATGGTAAAAATATATCATCTTCCATTACCTCTAGGAGTACATTGTTGCAGTCAATCGTTTTATCATCAACTCGAAAAGATTGCACTAAATGTAGTCGCTATGTTTTATGGATCAAACGACGCCTTATCACTCGCCAGACAGTAGTATGATGCAGCCGGCCGAAGTGGCCGAGCGGTTCTAGGCGCTTCAGTCTGGAACCGCGCGACCGCTACGGTCGCAGGTTCGAACCCTGCCTCGGGCATGGATGTGTATGATGTCCTTAGGTTAGTTAGGTTTAAGTAGTTCTAAGGTCTAGGGGCCTGATGACCTCAGATGTTAAGTCCCATAGTGCTCAGAGTTATTTGAACCATTTTTTTTTTTTTTTTTTTCGTATGAGGCATTGCCAGTTCTCTGCCTGCGCAGCAAGTAGGCTTTCGTGGACTCTGCTCGAACGTTTGAAGAATTCTTTACACCATGTTGTCAGAAGTGCGAGATCGAGCTGGACTCTTACCATTGCAGAAGCATCCTGTCTCTTCAAATTGGTGATACCAACGACGAATGTTTTTGGGTTCAGGCGGATCAGCGCCAAACGCCAACGAAAAGCACGCTGGGCCGAAATCACTGACTCAAGATTCGCAAACTGCAGCACACAAAACGCCTTCTGTGGAGCGGACGGCATCATACTTATGACTGACAGAAGACGCACTGACTGACATCTAAAGGCTATTTACTGAAACTCTAGGCCATGCCCATCAAACAAGATACATTTCTTTGCCGGCACGTCCCATGTTTCGTGATTATTAACTTCCAAAATCAGGCCATTCTTTTTGAGAGGCCCTGTACGTCCACGGGGATTTCTAAGATCTTAACAGTTCATAAACGTAGCGGCTACTGTCGAAATGATCTTCTATGTAAGCCAGAGGTGATCGAGTTGTGTACCCTTCGCACCTCTTGCCAGGCTCGTATGACGAATGTAATCTGACAGCGTGCGACCTCTTTGTACCGTCAAACACTGATCTTTCCATTGTGATGTTGTACGCAGGACCGGGACTCGTCTGAAAAGACAATGCGATGCCACTCCTGTGTTTCACGTCGTCGTTGGCCACACGACATTCGACGCACATCTCTCTGCCGCCATGATCAGAGGTTGCCGCAAATATGGTTGCCGTCATTAGAGTCCGTGGTGCCCCGACGTCATCAAATTGTCCAACGTGGGTACTTCTCTTGCTCCTGTAAGTAGGCTACTTAGGTTTTTATGTTGGTAACACCATGTAGCGCTCTATATGAAAATCACTGACTGTGCTGTGTGAAGGCTGTGGTCGGTTTGCATTGTTGGAGTAATATTCGCCATTGTAGTATTGGGCAGTTGGCTGTTAACAGCGCGTAGCGTTGCGCAGTTGGAGGTGAGCCGCCAGCAGTGATGCATGTGGGGAGAGAGATGGCGGAGTTTTGAGAGCGGATGATCTGGACGTATCAGTAAATTTGTAAGACTGGATGTCGTGAACTGATATACATTATGACTTTTGAACACTGTTAAGGTAAATACATTGTTTGTTCTTTATCAAAATCTTTCATTTGCTAACTATGCCTATCAGTAGTTAGTGCCTTCAGTAGTTTGAATCTTTTATTTAGTGGCGCTCGCTGTATTGCAGTAGTTCGAGTAACGAAGATTTTTGTGAGGTAAGTGATTTGTGAAAGGTATAGGTTAATGTTAGTCAGGGCCATTCTTTTGTAGGGATTATTGAAAGTCAGATTGCGTTGCGCTAAAAAATATTGTGTGTCAGTTTAAGCACAGTCATTTATAATTTTTCTAAGGGGACGTTTCACTACGAGCAAGTCTACTTCCTTATATATTGGCACCGTGTGCTTATGCTAACCTGCCCACTTTAGTTGTCCTTTTAGACGCTAGTCGCGTGGGGCCATTGGTGTCCTGAACCCATCGGTTCTACACTGTCCAGTCACAATAATGTAACCACCTGTCAAAAGCCTGAATAACATCCTTTTGAATCACAGACTGCTGCAAGTCGTGCAGGAAAAGAGTCAGTGAGTTTCTGGAAGGTACCGACTGGGACGTAGAGCCATGCTGCCATCAGTGCCTAGGTTTCTCGGTTAAGATCCAAGGCGCGAAAAGTCTGATCGATGTGCTCCCAAAGATTCTCTATTGGGTTCAAATCCCCTGAGCTTGGTAGCCAGGGGAGTACGGTAAACTCATCCTTATGCGCTTCGAACCAAGCACATACACTACTAGCAGTGTGGCTTGTTGCATTGTTTTGCTGATAGATGCCATCAAGCTGAGGAAAAGCAAATTGCATTGGAGATTGATATGGTCCCCAAGGATAATACGTGATCTACTTGTGTTGATTCATTGTGCCATCCAGAATGACAAGACCATCCAGGCAATGGCACGAAAACATTCCCCAGACCATTATGCTCCCTCCTCCCAGTGGACCCTTCCGACGACTGTTGCAGGGTATTCATCGTACAAAGGCCATCTGTCATCTGGAAAGGCCACCTGTCGCCGCCCAGTGGACGTCTAGTTATTATATTCGCGTGCAAATTTCAGCCTTCGTCGCCGATGAACAGCAGTCAGCATGGGTGCATGAACCAGGCGCCAAATGCAGCAATGTGCGCTGAATGGTCGTAGAAGGGATATTGGTGGTAGCCCCTCGGTTCATCCGGGCGGCCATTTGCTCAACAGTTGCTCGTCTGTTCACTCGTACACATCTCCGCAGCTGTCATTCACCCTGTCATCTATACGATTTTGTAATGCCTATGTTATTCCGAATTACCATGCAAAGTTCCTTTGGACATGCATGCATGCATGCATAATTGGCGACAGATGGAAGTTTAGGTCTTGCCTTGAGTCGTGCACAGATAGCCAAATGGTAAGGGGACCGCTCGCGATAAGCGGGAAATCTGGTTTCGAGTCGGGCACAAATTTTCATTGTCGTCATCCCATTCTACAGCCAATGGTTGCCCATATTCGCAGTTGCAGATACATTTAATGCCTGTCATCTATTGCCTGTGATGTGTCACAGTTGCACCGGTTTTAGATAGGGCCATTTTGCCATGTCCCGTATCCTTTAACCATATCGCGCGTACTTCAATGCGAGATGCTTTTAATATTTTCCACAACGAAATTCTGTCTCGAAATCTGGCAGAAAACCCAAAGAGGTTCTGGTCATACATAAAGCACACCAGTGGCAAGACACAATCAATACCTTCACTGCGCGATAACAACGGTGAAGTCACTGATGACAGTGCCACTAAGGCAGAGTTATTAAACACGGTTTTCCGAAACTCCTTCACCAAGGAAGACGAAGTAAATATTCCTGAATTCCAATCAAGAACAAGTGCCAAGATGAGAAACATAGAAGTAGATATCTTCGGTGTAACAAAGCAGCTTAAATCACTTAATACAGGCAAGGCTTCCGGTCCAGATTATATACCAGTCAGGTTCCTCTCAGAGTATGCTGATAAAATAGCTCCATATTTAGCAATTATATACAACCACTCGCTCACAGAAAGATACGTACCTAAAGACTGGAAAATCGCTCAAGTCACACCAATACCTAAAAAGAGGAAGTAGGAGTAATCCGCTGAATTACAGGCCTATATCACTAACGTCGATTTGCAGTAGGGTTTTAGAACATATACTGTATTCGAACATTACGAAGTACCTCGAAGAAAACGATTTATTGACATATAGTCAGCACGGATTCAGAACATATTGTTCTTGTGAAACACAACTAGCTCTTTATACTAACGAAGTAATAAGTGCTGCCGACAGGAGATGTCAAATTGAGTCCATATTTTTAGATTTCCAGAAGGCTTTCGACACCGTCCCTCACAACCGTCTTCTAATCAAACTGCGTGCCTACGGAGTATCGCCTCAGTTGTGCGACTGGATTCGTGATTTCCTGTCAGAAAGGTCACAGTTCGTAGTAATAGACGGAAAGACATCGAGTAAAACAGAAGTAATATCCGGCGTTCCCCAAGGAAGTGTTATAGGCCCTCTATTGTTCCTGATCTATATTAACGACATAGGAGACAATCTCAGTAGCCGTCTTAGATTGTTTGCAGATGATGCTGTCAATTACCGTCTTGTAAAGTCATCAGATGATCCAAACGACTTGCAAAATGATTTGGATAAGATATCTGTTTGGTGCGAAAAGTGGCAATTGACCCTGAATAAAGAAAAGTGCGAAAGTTATTCACATGAGTAATAAAAGAAATCAGCTAAATTTCGATTACGCGATAAGTCACACAAATCTGAGGGCTGTAAATTCAACTAAATACTTAGGGTTTACAATTACAAATATCCTAAATTGGAACGTCCACATAGATAATATTGTGGGTAGAGCAAACCAAAGACTGCGATTCATTGGCAGAACACTTAGAAGGTGCAACAGGTCTACCAAAGAGACTGCTTACACTACGCTTGTCCGCCCTACTCTGGAGTACTGCTGTGCGGTGTGGGATCCGCGTCAGGTGGGACTGACGGATGACATCGAAAAAGTACAAAGAAGGGCAGCTCGTTTTGTATTGTAGCGAAATAGGGGAGATAGTGTCACAGACATGATACGGGAATTGGAGTGGCAATCATTAAAACAAAGGCGTTTTTCGTTGCGACGGGATATTCTCATGGAATTTCAATCACGAGTTTTCTCCTCCGATTGCGAAAACATTCTGTTTGCACCCACCTACATAGGGAGAAATGACCATCACGATAAAATAAGAGAAATCAGGGCTCGCACGGAAAAATTTAAGTGCTCGTTTTCCCTCGTGCCGTTCGAGAGTGGAACAGTAGAGGGACAGCATGAAGGTGGTTCATTGAACCCTCTACCAGGCACTTTATTGTGAATAGCAGAGTAATCATGTAGATGTGTAGATGTAGATGGCATCACGTGCCAATTTACAAACTTAGTCGTTCCGGAAACGCTTTCACTCTTGATACGAAAGCCAATGATCATGCCCTTTTGGATGTCAGATAAATCGCTTCGTTTCCGCAATACGATAACGCTGCCAACTGCTGTTCGTGAGTGGTTACTGCACCTTGACGTCGAGCAAAGGCGGTGGTCATATAACGTGAATGGACGGCCTACATTCGCATGACATCCGTGGTATCACAACCAACGCGAGCAATACCGCAGAACGAGGGAAGGGCACGATCCCGCCGCTGTCGGACTCCAACATCTGCTGGCAGACGTTTCTGCTTCTGCTCACAAACGAGCAATAATCAGATGCGATTTCTGAATGATAAACCCGTTTCATAACCTTTTCCTATACACTGTATGTAGATGGCGTTAGACCTACCTGCTTTGTGCGGTTGCTCTGAAATATTTATCACGGTCATGTAGTATACTTCGTGGCATCTTCAACTTTTGTGGTCCTGTCTTCCTCAGTTGCGTGTAATATTACAGTATATTGATAATTTTTACTTATGGACCGTCTGACAGCAACTGAATAAAACACAATTTTAGTGCCATACGCGTTTCGCCTTTATTTTCTGCAAGGCATCATCAGTGGCAGGCTGCGTGGACAATTTCTTACATATTACGCTCCTGTTGCATTTTTGGTGTTGTTTTTCTTCTTATGAATGCCAATTTGCGGTTTTTCCCCACATTCCACAGCACTATGAACTGAACGCTTGTTTCAATGCAATGCGTTCAGTTCATAGTGCTGTGGAATGTGGGGAAATGTGGGGAAAGACCGCAAATTGGCATTCATAAGAATAAGAACAACACCAAAAATGCAACAGGAGCGTAATATGTAAGAAATTGTCCACGCAGCCTGCCACTGATGATGCCTTGCAGAAAATAAAGGCGAAACGCGTATGGCACTAAACTTGTGTTTTATTCAGTTGCTGTTAGACTTCGTGGCAATTTAACGTTTGGTACGTGCCTCCTTCATCCTGTTGCAATTTTTATTCCCAGCAGTGTACTGTGTTTCAGTATAGATCACCATCCCCGATTATTCATTCCCTAAGCACCTCAATGTTGCCTGGGTTTGTGACAAAGGTAATGTTAGTGACAATGTTATGTCACTCTCATATAGTCTTGCAAGTGTGAACGCCATGAAGGAAGTGCCGGCTGCTAGTTTGCTTCTCTTGAACAGCGCAACAGAGGCGTTATTTTGACTAAGGAACCGTATTCAGTTCCGGTGGAACCCCTCACCTGGTAAAATAGTGAAGTGAGTTCGCACTGTAACCAAAGTCGCTAGTGTGCGCCATGGCGGTGACGAACCTTAAGGCGACAGCCTTCCAACTGCGCCGGCCTAGTTAAGATTCTGGCAACTACTCTCACCGGAGCGGTTCGAACCAGCTAATCCCAGATCGGACGCGACGGCGTGAGAGAAACGTACCGACGTAGCGCAGCAAGCTGACTGTGTAGCAGGGGGGGGGGGGGCTCTAAAAGTCAACTTCACAGGCAATTAGCCGCACCTGTGCCTGCATTTGGAGCGTTCGCTTTATACAATCTCACTTCGCCAGCTGCGTTTATAGCGGCACGTGCACAGTTACTGGAACTGACGCCAAGACGAATTGCAGCTTTAAATAATATCATATTTACAGAGATAATCTACCAACGTAACAAAAATTTTAGTTACTGCAAGAAGGAAGTCAGTACCAAGACTAAGTTATCTGTGCACCGTTCAATCTTTCGACCAACTTTGTTGTATGGGAGCGAAAGCTGGGTGGATTCAGGTTACCTTATCAATAAGGTTGAGGTTACGGATATGAAAGTAGCTAGGATGATTGCAGGTACTAGTAGATGGGAACAATGGCAGGAGGGTGTCCACAATGAGGAAATCAGAGAAAAACTGGGAATGAACTCTATAGATGTAGCAGTCAGGACGAACAGGCTTAGATGGTGGGGTCATGTTACACGCATGGGAGAAGCGAGGTTACCCAAGAGACTCATGGGTTCAGCAGTAGAGGGTAGGGGGAGTCGGGGCAGACCAAGGAGGAGGTACCTGGATTCGATTAAGAATGATTTTGAAGTAATAGGCTTAACATCAGAAGAGGCACCAATGTTAGCACTGAATAGGGGATCATGGAGGAATTTTATAAGGGGGACTATGCTCCAGACTGAACGCTGAAAGGCTTAATCAGTCTTAAATGATGATGATGATGATGACTACTTATTTCGATCGTACAGATCATCATCATCATCAGCTATCAAAAATATTCAGTCCCTCATACTTCACATTTATAATGCTGTGTCATCAACACTGATCTCTGTACTATCTGGTTATCGAACTCTAACTGTCTGAACTTGTCTGCCAAACATGCTTGTATTTCGTTTCTTGCCTAGTTACAAGTCTGCCACAAAATGTCAAGAACGCAAAATGAAAATATGTTTCGATTCTGCTCCCACATCAACCTGTTCATCGCATATTGATATAAAGTTCAAAGCGAGAAACAAGTAAAGAATGTGGCAATTTTGTTGCCTAATAGTAACATGGTGGACTGTGCAGATGACAAGAATCTGCAGGCATGTCGAAGTTCCACGCTGTGAGGTCAGAGATCTACATCCAGGTGGTACAGAGATCACTGGTCTTCAATAATAAAATATTGTCTGTGGATTTCTCTGTCATCGCCAGTAAAAGATAGTACCGCGTCACAGCTGTACAGTTAAAAAATGCATCGGAGCGTACTTCCAGAGCTACTTAAATTGGAACGACTGCATAAAGTTAGTTGCTTGAAAGGCGGATACAAGACTGAGAATAGTTGGAAACACAACTCACTTGTGAGAGAGGTACCTTGTAAAACCCTCATCTGAGCGATTTCTATGTTGTTCGTCTGCCTGGCTTCCTTACTAGGTACAGTTCATAATAATTTCCAGTGGCTCAACGGCCGGCTGAATGTCTTTAAATTGACGCCACTGCGGCGACTTGTTTATCCCTGATCTGCCCGTTATCCGAAGCAGGAAAAGGTCACCTCCAGTTAAATATAGACTCCTCACGTCGTTGAGAGGTGAAGATTACATTAAAGACAGACTGGAAATTTCCGTGGCGCGATTGGGATGTGAATCTAGGACCTCTAGGTTTCGAGGCCCACGCATAGTCACTACACCACCAGCTCCGATGATACGGTTATTAGAGGAGACGGAAAAGATACAACAAGGAACGACCTGTTTCGTCACGAGTTCGTATAGTAAACGCGGCAGCGTCACGAAGCCACGCAACTCCAGTTGTTGGTGCTCCAAGAGAGGTTTCTTGCGTCACTGATAATTTTACTGTTAATAGTCCGAGAAGGCACATTCAGAGAATATTGCAGCGATATATTACTTCCTTCCACAAATATCTCGCTAAATGACTATTACTGTAAAAGCAGAGAAATTCTGGCCTACGGAGAGGCATGCCAACAATCATAAATGCCGCGCAACAGTCGGTAAAGGCACATGGAAAGGCGGGGGGGGGGGGGGGGGACACATTGATTCGTGTTGATATTCGTCATTCTTACCTGTATTCCTTGCGCCACCAACGATGTAAGGTGCCTTGTGAAATAAGCACTTAGATCTTTTGTTGGATCATCAATTTCCTAACTAATTCGATGCAGCCCGCCACGAATTCCTCTCCTACTAGAATTTCATTATCTTAGAACATCACTTCACCAAACATGCTCATTTATTTGTTGGATAGATTCCAGAAATGAGAAAATGTAAAAATGCAGCAAATGAAGCTGGAATTAAGGAATATAGACGTCTAAAAAAATGAGATTGGTAGAAAGTACAAAAAGGCTTGGCAGGGGTGGACGAAGACAAATGCAAGGCTGTAGTAGCATGCATAACTAGCCGAAGGGTATATGCTGCCTACAAGAAAATTGAAGAAGCTTTTGAGGGTATGATGAGCAGCTGCATTGTTCCACGTGACATGGAACATAAATGAGACAGGCGAAATACCTTTACACTTCAGGAAGAATGTAATAACTCCAGTTCCAAAAAAGGCAGGGGCTGTCAGATGTGAATAGTAAGGAACCATCAGTTTAAAAAGTCATGGCTGCAACATAATGACACGAATTCTTCTTTTTTGAGGTAGTGTGACACTGTTCTTAAAAATAACTGGATAAAACGGCTTTGAAGATTAGAAGATTCCCGAGTGCTGCCTCAATATAGTATGTTGACTATTAACGGATTCGTCGTCACTCCCAGTGCGTATCGCAGTTGGTATATAAAAAGGCAGTTGGCGATTCTAATCTCTCTAGTAGCATAGTTCTTTTTTTACTTTCCGTATTTATTAAGAAACGTAAATTTAATTAATAAATATGACATTACAATTTTCAGTAAAAACAATATTTTTTATTTTTTATTGTAGGTCGTAACAAAATCAATTAAAATATCATACAAAGCTGCAAAACGCCATTTTGTTATTTAATGAATAATTCTGTTCAATCTCTAGAAATAATTATGTATTTGATTTGGTATTTGATTTTTGCATTTTTGTACCAACTGTTATTTGTTGTGAATACTCGCAATTCCATGCAAAAAGTAATTAAAAATAAATAGATATCATTATTATTAAGAAATTATTATTCCGTGTTTGTTGGTTAACTTTTCCATTAGTTAATAAATATGGAATTCGAAAAACGAAAAAAGTGCTTATGGGACTAGCGAGCTTGAACTAGGGACTTTACGACTGCAGTTAGGTTACGCTAAACACTTCTTTTCCATACATTGGTTAATCGCTGTATATCTTAACATAGCTGTAAAAAAAGCAGGATCATGTATCAATACTCTAACACTGAATTAAATGTTTTCATAATTTAATAAAATCACTGCAAATTATTAGTTAACAAAAAATTAGTATATTCATTTCTTTTATCTTGACTGTTATAGAACCCCCAGTTCCAGTAAAACGGTCAACAGCAAAGTGTACAACACTCATAACAATATGTTTGGCACCTGCTCCAGACTTCATGCAGTTACCCTTTCTTGTCGGGAAACCTTAATCTTTTCCTTTTGATTGTTTTCCGTAACAGTGCAATGCGTTTTTGCTGGAAGTTTCTGTTTTAAAACTGTATTTGTAATTCTTTTTTCCAATAACTTGTGATGATGCGTTGTGAGGTACAGCCAGGAAACGTCGTTATTTTTATTTTCTACTGTTGGTATGTAATGCATCGTGCGGTCTTTTAACGTATTTGTGACATTTCTCTTCGCATAAGGACGAGGATTGGCGTTATCGCAGTTGGTGAGATTCTGGTAATGTTTGCTAACTTCTGTCATGCAACAGTTCACATTTCTTTAACATTTTCGCATTCGAAAATTGCACTTCATAAACAATGGCGTGTTTGCGAATTTTTGTGTAAGAGGGTATATGTTTTTGCAGGTCTGTCTTTAACTCTTGAGCCGCACTCGCCGGGTACTTACTTGCGCGAGACAATTTTTCAACTAAGTTATTGATCTCTTTTCCTCATGGCGCTATTGTTACAGTTATCTGTTCAGCTTGCAGTTCAAAGGACAGCCCAAATATCATGATTGTCCGGAAAAAAATGAAACGACCTACATTTTCATCAAAATCTTAAAACTTTAGTTTGCCACTACACTTTCAGCGGTCTTGCCGTATATTTCTGAATTTTTCATCTTAACAATCGTGAGCTGTATGCCCGCAATATCAAATGCTATTTTCACACGTCTCTAGCCAAGATTGGACTTCGAAGTATTTGGGCCTAAGGTAATCTCTGTTGAAAGTAAACTTCATTGATTCATTATTCGGTTTGCAGTCTAAAGTCTCAAATGAACCTAGTGACTGCCGCAACCGCACTGCCAGAGGTTCCGTCACCCGCGTGGTGGATGCGATGTCACCTGTTGTATGTAGCACAGCGACCGCTTAGCAGTACTGCTGTAAGCAGACGGAGCTCAGCTAGGAGCTGCGGTCCGAGACGTCTTGTATGTATGATAGTACAACTTACCACTTAACTTTCGCTAAATAATACGTAGTTTTCAATAATTTACAGTACGATCCGAACCTGAAAGTTACTTACTTTGCTATCCAGTAATAATGCGCTGAGCTGCAGAGGAATTCTCTAACATTTTGCAAATACTTTGCGCTTACCAGTCCTCGGAAATATCCTACTGTTCAAAGGAAGTTTCCTCGAGTTTTTTTCAGAATTGCATCGTACTCTTTTGGAAATTCATAACTGGACAGTGACTTTCAAATGATGTGAGTGTGAAGATAATTGAAGATTGCCAGCCGACCGGTGTGGCCGTGCGGTTCTAGGCGCTACAGTCTGGAACCGAGCGACCGCTACCGTCGCAGGTTCGAATCCTGCCTCGAGCATGGATGTGTGTGATGTCCTTAGGTTAGTTACGTTTAATTAGTTCTAAGTTCTAGGCGACTGATGACCTCAGGAGTTAAGTCGCATAGTGCTCAGAGCCATTTGAACCATCTGATATTTCCGTTTTTTCTCCAGTAATAGCAAAGAATAAAAAAAGATCCTGTTATATCCGAGGCCAAACGAATACCGAAAAATACCGATTATTCAGAACTAAAATATCGGTTTTAAACGGTCAGTTTTTCCTTGACCTACTCCCAGCGTGGCGGGGTGCTGGCCTCAAATGATGTTGCTGGTCCCAACCGCGCCACCTGACTATCTGCTGCCTGTCCAGCGCCACCTAAACGGCAAGGCCTTACAGTTCAATTGTGACGTCACGCTCTCCTAGCCGGTGCCAACGAGATACACGGGCCCTGCACAGAACATGTGGCGTCACACTTGTCGGCTTGTACGTGATATTTCGCGAACGGTCGGCACCGTGCGTGGCCCAGGAGAAACCAATATTTAATTGAAAAGGTACCCAGTAAAGGTCTTATCTTTGCCGTGTGCTATCGAGAGCTTGCATGCATTTAAACGCGCAGTCGAGAAATATTAAACTCGTCTGAAATAGTTACTCGCTCCCAACCGCCGGAGACGCCGTAAACCTGCAAAGTCACGTGCTGTGACGAACGCTCCACAGCCGGTCTTCCTCTTGAGCCTCGCTCCAAGAGAGGCAGTTAGCGTCAATCCTGCCTTTCGTCAAATCTTTCCGCTAACACCGTTATAAAAATTGTTAACTATCAGGCGATAAAAGACGTAACGGTGATCGAGCTAACTATAAATGAAATTATCGAAAGTTAATTTGTAATCTTGGAAAAAAAGCGGAAGCATCTATCTTTCGTTTAGTTGTATAAGATGTAGAATCATAGAAATCATTGTGCTTAACACCGTTCTGGACGCTGAAAAATACTAGGCGCTAAAACCCCTAATGGTGATCGAGCTGATAAGAAATTAAGTTACCGAGAGTTAAATTTATTTTCCTGTACACAGAACGTAAGCATCTTTTTTTTTTTTAGTTAAATCAGGTGTAGAATAATAGTTGTGATACTGAAGAAGCTGTCGGAAGAAAGTGCTAGCAAACAAGAGCATATTTTGAGTCATTGTATGCTGTATGTTACGTTAAATATAAAGACAAGAACGTAAATTGAGGGCGATAGAAGAACATATATAGTAGGCAGTGTTTTCTGACGGTACATATGAAAGTACTACCTCCCAGTACGTGCTATACAGATAGCGTTATCAGAAAAAGCAATAAAGCAAAAGATCTCACGAGTGAATTGAGATAACTAGCAATGCCGCTCCTGTACGGTCGATTACATGCCTCTACATAGCATTGCTACGGGCAGCTGGGTGACGCTGCCTGCATGCCTCAAGTTGGTGACATTGCTCGCCTGTTGCCAGAGGTGCACGACAGACAGGCTGCGGCGCGTATGCCACTGGGGTAGAAATGGTCAAATGGTTCTGAGCACTATGGGAGGTCATCAGTCCCCTAGAACTTAGAACTACTGAAACCTAACTAACCTAAGGTCATCACACATATCCATGCCCGAAGCAGGATTCGAACCTGCGACATGAGCAGCAGCGCGGTTCCGGACTGAGGCGTCTAGAACCGCTCTGTCACAGCGGCTGGCCACTAGGGTAGACCTCGAGGCCAACGAGATACACGGGCCCTGCAACAAATTTGTGACGTCACAATAGTAGGCTTGTCCGCCACACTTCGGGGACGCTCAACTCCATGCAAGGCCCATGGGAAATTAATATTTAACGGAAAAGATACCCACTAAAGGTCTCAATTTTGTCGTGTGCTGTCGAGGACTTGGAAGCATTTAAATACGCATTTAAGAATTATTAAACTCATCTGAAACTGACCGGACACGGCTGCTGGCACTCGTGTGCAGTGTCACATTCTGTGACGTATGCGCCACGGTCTGTCTTATCGTGGGCCTCGGGTAGGCCTGAGCCCACTCGCTCACTTCAAGGAGGGCGTACGAACGTCCCCTCACCAATCTGATTCACACTGACAGAGTGTGCAGGGCACCACTACGACTCCCGCATATGTAAACAGGAGGACTCAACTCGGATTCGTTTTCGAGAAAATCGAGTTTGTAAAGTTTAGGCGAACTTAATACTTTGTACGTGTTTGCAGCCGAGCGAGTAAGCCCTTAGTTTCATATGCGCAAGGTCTCACGATCGAATCTCGCGCCGGCCAGGGTAGCCGAGCGGTTCTAGGCGCTACAGTCTGGAACTGCGAGACCGCTACGGTCGCAGGTTCGAATCCTGCCTCGAGCATGGATGTGTGTGATGTCCTTAGGTTAGTTACGTTTAAGTAGTTCTAAGTTCTAGGGGACTGATGACCTCAGAGGTTAAGTCCCATAGTGCTCAGAGCGATTTTGAATGGGGATCTCGCTTTTGGAGCTATTTTTGCTTTTAATTCCACGCAAATTTTTTGGATGGAGATGGTCGACCAACGCGCAGTATTAAATTAATTCCTCCAAAATGTATGCCCTTGGGCGTCACCGGATGCAGATACGGAGGGGCATGAGCACACTGCACTCCCATCCGTTGTCAGTTTCCATGACTTCTCAATCAAGTAGGTCATAAATTAGCCAAACAAGGGCTGAGTGCACCCCGCTTGTCAACAGCACTGGGCAGACTCGGACAGTCACCCATCCAGGTGCTAGCCAAGCCCGACAGCGCTTAACTTCGGTGATCTGAGGGAAACCAGTGTGACCACCGCGGCAAAGTCGTTGGCAGGGTCTAGAAAACACTGCATAAAAATTCAATCAATATCACACCATCAGTTATGTGCACAAATATTCTGTGGTATGTTTCCACATGTGTGGTACGCCGCGAAATTTTGTGATGGCGAGAATCATTTATGAATGTAAACCAAGTTTGTTTTGTAACAGACTCATTGAAAAAAAAACTATGCACATGCAAAATTCAGCGTTCATTACGAGTACTGTACATCGCAATAATTATTGTTTTCCATCTTTCTACTATCAGTGTCATCCTGATTCGTGCAGTGTTGCACAGACTGCGCTTGTTACAAATGCAGATACGATAATACAAATAAAGTGATTACACCGATATCATTCGAAGTTCTCGTGTATCCTTTTTCTTTCATTTACAATCTTATTACGAAAAATGTTTTCTCCTTTCTTCAGGGGGCCTTGACTGTTGTCGGGGAGAGATAAAGCCTTGTGGTTTAGGGGGTATTGGTCTGTCCCCGGCTCGGCCACGGCGGCGCTCGCGTCCATCACGTGCACCACACCGTCCGCCCTCTCGCACACAAACACGACACTCGACTCGAAAGAATCTTTGGTGACGCGGAAGTCGACTATGCTGCTCGAGACAGAACACCCTGAGCATCCTGAGCAATTCTCAAAACACTTTGAAACTTTGCCCACTACAGTGACATGCATAAACCACTGAAATTTCAAATCTATTCTGACATTTATGTAAAAATTGTAGAGTCTTGTACCGTCGGAAGCAAGGGAGAGGATGTTGTTGTGAGTGGCCGGTATTCTCTTTCTACGACACAAATACGCACGTGGATTAACGCGGTTCTTAAACAGATAGCTGATAATTAACTTTATTAATAGAGTCCATGTGTTGTGGTACAAGCTCATCTGTAATAGCTAGCAGCGAGATTCAAGTCTTGATCTGATCGCTATGCACTGTCGTAGCCTGAGTGAATCAGTGAGTCAGCCCACACTACAACTAACTGACAGACGCCAACTGGAACAGCCAGTGATATAGTCAGTGAGGCCCTCCGGTCAGCGGCCGGGGCTTAAATATTTGCTTTCGAGAGGGCGTTGGCAGCTTGTTGCTTCTCCGTGTGTCTTTGGCCTCTCTCATGATAGACGCGTTTGATCCACCACCTACTATCGATCTTCGCACTTCATCTCTTCTCGACAGCTTACGCCAGCACAAAAATATCTAGTTAATGAACAAAAAATAATCATGTCATCTGATTATGATGATTTTAATGTTGGTCAGTCAAGCAGAGACACAGCAACTGGGCTGGCTGAACACGAACGCATATGGAGGTTGCAGAATTATAACTCCGCATTTGCTGAGCAAGTACTGAGTGAGGTAAGCAGCTACTAGCCACCGTGCCACGCCCCTTGTTAACAAACAAAGGCCAAAAACTCAGCCTGTTGGAAGCCCAGAAAATCAACAAACGCCTGACCCACAGTCCTGATTTAATATTAAATGACCAAACGCAGCTCAGAACTTCCCATCTTCTAACCTTCACTATTCTCTCAGCTATCTTTTGCTTCCCACACTGGCTGTTCCTTTCTGTTCCTCGACCTTCCTGTATCTTTTATTTTAATTTTATTTTTATAGCCTATGGACATATCTTCTGCTGTTTCAACCGTCAGTTCTATCTTCTACTCTGTTTCTGTGTCAATTTCCATACGTAATAACTCTTCAAGCCATTCTGTAGTAATTATTTCGAGTAATGATTTTATTTTTCTTGAGATCGTTAATTTAATTTAATTTGTTAGGTAGGCATTGTTTTTTGAGTTTAGCGTTCCTGTTTTTCTTGGTTTGTTCCCTTTGTATCTAATTATTGTTAAACTTATTACCTTTTTAAGGCTCCGTAACTCATCATCATCATCATCATTTAAGACTGATTATGCCTTTCAGCGTTCAGTCTGGAGCATAGCCCCCCTTATAAAATTCCTCCATGATCCCCTATTCAGTGCTAACATTGGTGCCTCTTCTGATGTTAAGCCTATTATTTCAAAATCATTCTTAACCGAATCCAGGTACCTCCTCCTTGGTCTACCCCGACTTCTCCTACCCTCTACTGCTGAACCCATGAGTCTCTTGGGTAACCTTGCTTCTCCCATGCGTGTAACATGACCCCACCATCTAATCCCGTTCATCCTGACTGCTGCACCTATAGAGTTCATTCCCAGTTCATCTTTGATTTCCTCATTGTGCACACCCTCCTGCCATTGTTCCCATCTACTAGTACCTGCAATCATCCTAGCTACTTTCATATCCGTAACCTCAACCTTATTGATAAGGTAACCTGAATCCACCCAGCTTTCGCTCCCGTACAACAAAGTTGGTCGAAAGATTGAACGGTGCACAGATATCTTAGTCTTGGTACTGACTTCCTTCTTGCAGAAGAGAGTAGATCGTAGCTGAGCGCTCACTGCATTAGCTTTGCTACACCTCGCTTCCAGTTCTTTCACTATGTTGCCATCCTGTGAGAATATGCATCCTAAGTACTTGAAACCGTCCACCTGTTCTAACTTTGTTCCTCCTATTTGGCACTCAATCCGTTTATATTTCTTTCCCACTGACATTACTTTTGTTTTGGAGATGCTAATCTTCATACCATAGTCCTTACATTTCTGATCTAGCTCTGAAATATCACTTTGCAAACTTTCAATAGAATCTGCCATCACAACTAAGTCATCCGCATATGCGAGACTGCTTATTTTGTGTTCACCTATCTTAATCTAACCCAGCCAGTCTATTGTTTTCAACATATGAACAACAGTGGAGACGGGTTGCAGCCTTGTCTTACCCCTGAAACTACTCTGAACCATGGGCTCAATTTACCGTCAACTCTAACTGCTGCCTGACTATCTATTTAAAGACCTTTAATTGCTTGCAAAAGTTTGACTCCTATTCCATAATCACGTAGAACAGACAATAACTTCCTCCTAGGAACCCGGTCATATGCATTTTCTAGATCTCGTAACACTTCTCCATTATTTGCCGTAAGCTAAAGATCTGGCCCTGACAACCTCCAAGAGGCCTAAACCCACACTGATTTTCATCCAATTTGTCCTCAGCTAATACTCGCACTTTCCTTTCAACAATACCTGAGAAGATTTTACCCACAACGCTGATCAAAGAGATACCTCTGTAGTTGTTACAATCTTTTCTGTTTCCATGTTTAAAGATTGGTGTGATTACTGCTTTCTTCCAGTCTGATGGAACCTGTCCCGACTCCCACGCCATTTCAATTGTCCTGTGTAGCCATTTAAGACCTGACATTCCACTGTGTTTGATGAGTTCCGACTTAATTTCATCCACCCCAGCCGCTTTATTGCACTGCAATCTATTGACCATTTTCTCCACTTCCTCAAATGTGATCGTATTTCCATCATCATTCCTGTCCCATTGTACATCGAAATCTGAAACATTACTGATCGTATTTTCACCTACATTGAGCAACTCGTCAAAATATTCCCCCCATCTGCCCAAGGCATCAACAGGATTCACCAGCAGTTTTCCTGACCTGTCCAAAATACTTGTCATTTCCTTCTTACCTCCCTTTCGAAGACTGCTAATTACACTCCAGAATGGTTTTCCAGCAGCTTGCCCCAAAGTCTCCAACCTGTTTCCAAAGTCTTCCCAAGATTTCTTTTTGGATGCTGTAATTATCTGTTTGCCTTTGTTTCTTTCTTCAACATAACTTTCTATGTCTACCTGAGTTCTAGTATGTAGCCACTTTTGATACGCCTTCTTTTTCCTTTTACAGGCTGCCTTGACTGTGTCATTCCACCAAGCTGTTTGCTTCATCCTACCTTTACACACTACTGTTCCAAGACATTATTTGGCCACTTCTAGCACTGTGTCCCTGTACCTTGTCCATTCCTTTTCCAGTGACTGCAGTTGACTACATTCAACTAACTGGTACCTTTCTGAGATCACTGTTATGTACTTGTGTCTGATTTCCTTATCCTGAAGTTTCTCCACTCTTATCCTCCTACACATGGACCTGACCTCCTGCACTTTCGGCCTCACAATACCAATTTCACTGCAGATTAAATAGTGATCAGAGTCGTCAAAGAATCCCCTGAATACACGTGTGTCCCTCACAGCCTTCCTGAATTCCTGATCTGTTATTATATAGTCAATGACAGATCTGGCTCCCATGCCTTCCCAAGTATACCGGTGAATGTTCTTATGTTTAAAAAAGGAGTTTTTGATTACTAAGCCCATACTGGCACAGAAATCCAAGAGTTGTTTCCCATTCCTGTTGGCCTCCATATCCTCTCCAAATTTACTCAGAACCTTTTCATACCCTTCTGTTCGATTTCCAATCCTGGCATTAAAATCACCCATGAGCAGAACACTGTCCTTGTCCTTTACTCTAACCACTATATCACTGAGTGCGTCATAAAAACTATCCATCTTATCTTGATCTGTCCCTTCACAGTGCGAATATACTGACACAATCCTAATTTTCTTGCTAGACACTGTCAAATCTATCCACATCAGTCATTCGTTTACATACCTTATTGCAACTACGCTGGGTTCCATTTCTTTCCTGATGAAAAGCCCTACACCCCATCGTGCTATTCCTGCTTTGACTCCTGACAGGTGGACCTTGTATTCTCCCACTTCCTCTTCTTTGTCACCCCTTACCCGAATGTCACTAACAGCTAAAACGTCCAACCCAATCTTACTTGCAGCCTCTGCCAGCTCCACCTTCTTCCCAGAGTAGCCCCCATTGATATTAATAGCTCCCCATCTCGTTACCATTCGTTTGCTGAGTCGTATCTTAGGAGTCCCTGGTTTGTCAATTAGAGGTGGGACTCCGTCACCTCCAAAGGTCCGAGGCATTTTGCTCTCATTGTTGTCAGCATCATATTTAAAGTACCAGGGAAGCAGGTTGCTAGCCTTGTTTGCCCCGGGTCCCATTGAGTTTTACACCTAACGGTTGAGGGACTAACCGGTGGATTTGGTAGTCTTTGCCGTCTGAGCACAAAGGTGGCCACGACTCGGAATATGTCCGAGGTGCTCAGCCTTATTCCAAAGTAACTGGTATCCCGACTGTCAGGACCACTTACTTGGCCACTCATACGTTGCCCGTGGTTCATGAACTAGGACATGATACCAGGAACCCACACCATGAACCACGCTCCGTAACTCGGTCGGTAAAAATGGAAACCGTATAGAATCACATTATTGTCGGTATGTCTGTCTGTCTGTCAGTCAGGCAGTCTGTCTGTCTATCTACCAAACTGTTAAAAACCATTTTCCTCAAGACTGGGTAGAGCTATTAAACTGAAATCTGTGCCACATATTAACGTCTACGGTCCCTTGAGGGTGCAACAAATTGAAGCTTCTAAGTCAGTACGGTCAAAGGCTACGACCATTTACTTAACATATTTTGACACTCGCAAACTCACTCATCAAACCTTGTAGGTGGGGCAACGACAGTTGTGAGTATTCATCTTGGGTATTAATAATCGCTCCAGCTGTATTTTGGTCCTTTATTACTGTACCAGTACCGGTTTCGTGGCGTTAAAGCCACATCTTCAGGTGACATATGATTAAAACATTAGAGCGGAAAAGCTCGGAATCTTTTTTCTCAACATTCGTTGTCTGTCAAATACAAAACACCAAAATACAGCTGAAGCGATTATTAATACCCAAGATGATTACTCATTAAACCCTGTAGTGTCCTTCCTGTTGACATAGAATGATGCACTTTGGCGAGAACCAAGGTTTCACAATGAAGCTAAAGGAAAAAACCCGAAAATTGTTAATTTGTAATTACAACACACGAAAAAAATTCTTTTGGTCATTTGTTATCTGACAGACGGTCTGTCCGTCCATTTGTTATGACCCCGTTTTCTTAGGAAAAGGTGTACGTATCAAGTTGAAATTTATGTCACGTACTGAGATCTATAGTTCTTTGGTGCTGTTAAAACGTTAAACTTATAAGTCAGTGCAATCAAAAGATACGGCCATTTACGTCATACGTTTCGATACTGGCAGACTGGCTTATCAAAACCCGTCAACGGTGAACCACTAGATTCGGATAGAAGCAAGGTTTCAAACTACAAGTAAAGGAAAAAGTACAAAGATTGGTACTTTGCAATTATATCACATGAAGAAAGTACTTTGTAATTATATCGCATGAAAAAAATATTTCTTATGTCATTTGTTATCCGACTGTCTGTCTGTCCTTGTGTTAAGATTCAGGAACGGGTGGACTTATATCTTTCCTGTATCGCTATCTGTCCTTGTGTTAAGACTCCTTTTTCTCAGAAATGGGTAGACTTGTATCTTTCCTGTATTGATATCGGTAACAGGAAAAATCGTCGGGGTTCTCGATTGCTGGGATGCATGAATTATCTTTATACATAATTAAATCTGTACGGAATACTCGTGCACGAGTTCTGCTCGCATTTAACCGGAAATTTATTAATTGCATTGCCACCACAGTGTCAAAGATGACATTTACTGATAAGTAACTTCTTTCCAATGTCGCTTACAAATATTGTAACTTATTCGACAACAACACTTAAAGTCTAATGATGGCCTTGTAAGAAGAAAACCGATTAACTAAACACATTAATCCTGTAAAACATACTCAATATTGTGCTTTTCATTCATTAAAAATTAATCATATGAAATTTAGATACGATAGCTGGGATTATGTTACCTCATTTTAACGTATACTTCACTGAAAACTATACTTCTGGTTATTCAGGACAATGCGAATTTTCGGTACTATCTGTCAAGGCTTCAGTACCTATGTTTTTCACGTAATAACGAACAAGGCAACGCTATTACAAAGACACATCAAGGGACAGAATAAAAACTTGTTCATACGCTAACAAGCACAGTAACGTGTCACATTTTCACAGAAAATATAGGGCAACGTGAAACTAAATAACTGAAAGATTACAAAATGAAATTATTCTTTGAAAACAGTAATATATAATTCAAACCATATCTCATTAAAATTTACTAAAAACATTCAACAACCAAGGTCGCAGAAACATTTCTTTATTTGAAACAGCCGATTTCGACAGACTTTGCTGTCATTTTCAGTCTTAGGTTGGTTGGTTGGTTTGGGGAAGGAGACCAGACAGCGTGGTCATCGGTCTCATCGGATTAGGGAGGGATTGGGAAGGAAGTCGGCCGTGCCCTTTCAGAGGAACCATCCCGGCATTTGCCTGGAGTGATTTAGGGAAATCACGGAAAACCTAAATCAGGATGGCCGGACGCGGGATTGAACCGTCGTCCTCCCGAATGCGAGTCCAGTGTCTAACCACTGCGCCACCCCGCTCGGTTTTCCAGTCTTAAAAAATCTCTTTGTTGTGATACATGTTCAATTTTACGGTGGACTTCACGCCAACTTGTCATGTGGAATAACAATCAGCACATTATAAAAGGTTTGTCATAACCAAAATATTTAAAAACATAAAGTGCCTTGTGCAAATGACCAAATCCATACATATATCGCTCTCAGATGCCTGTTACTTCACAAAAACACAGTACACAGTTGAACATCTGTTTACATAAGCTGGACATATCCTAAAAGTTGGTAATCTGCTTTAAACGGCAAATAAGATTTAACCTGATTTTAATTCCACATGACAACTTATCATGAGGCCCAAAGTAAAATGAACGCCTTTCATAACAAAAAGAATTTTTAAGACCTGAAGATGACGGCAACGTCTGTCGAAGCCGGTTGTTTTAAACATAGAAATATTTACGTGATCTTGGCTGTTGAATGTTTTTAGCAAGTAAAGCAGATCGTTCCTTCGGTCTTCTCAAAATGAGAAAATTCTATTAAAATTCAGTATGTTGGTTAGCCCAATAATGCAAGAACGGTAGAATTTAGGCCAGGCGCAGGATCATGATAACGGTGAGGCGATTCCAGGTAAATGTAAATGAATAACCGCATATTTCAATTTGAATTAACATATTGAAACATTTAGTAATTTCACTGCCGGTTTTTCTAATACAGTTCTACGGGAAGCATATACAGCACATTGCCTTGAAAACGTCACCGGCCAAGGCGTAGGAACCCGTGGTAAAAGAGGAAACTGGCCTCTTTGAAGCTTTGGTGTAGCTTTGGTACGAGGCGCTCATTTGACCCGCCACCACTGACGAAAGTCATGGCACTGTGGTGGTTGTATGGAATCAGCGCCATAAGATATGTCCACTTGGAGACGTGACAGAATGGCAGAAAACAACTATCGCGTTTCGAGAGCCCATAACCACGCTGTGAACGAAGTTGCCCGATTTCTTGGCGTATCAGTACGGACTATCTAAAGTGTCGACAGGAAAAGTCGTACCGCTCGGAGCCAAGTAACACGGTGCAATCACCGTGGCCGTAAAAACATCCCAACAGACCGGAAACGGCTGTCACGCCTTGTCCACGACAATCGGTTTCAAACCAGACAAGAATTGCTGCCGTCAGTGAATGCAGGCCCATCTCAACCAGTTTCCGACCTAATATTTCGCGGGGGACTGAATACCTGGAGTCTGATACCTCGCGAAAGGCCATTAATCGCAACGGCACGTTAAGTTGTACATCATCAATGGTCCAAACATCGAAGAAACTGGACAGCAGGTGGCTGATTAGAGGCAGGTCGTGTGACACGAGAAGTCGGGAGTCTGACTCACTGAGATCACGCAAGGCGTCGAGTGCACCGACAGCCCAATGAGGCTTTTAATCTGTAGTTTGTGGAGGGTCTGGTTCAGATCGGAGGAGGCTCTGTGATGTTTCAGGGGTGTCTTGCGTATCGTGACTTCGGCACACCCATTCAGGTTACCGAGAGCATGAACGAGAAAGTTTATTTGAACATTCACGGTGAGCAAGAGTTCCCTTCGTTCTATATCTTCATCCCTCCTCCAAGATGACGACAGCCATATTCATAGGGCTCCAAGGAAAAGTTCATGGTGTGACGAATACTCAGGTACCAGACCGCACCACAACTGGCCCACTAAATCACCCGCCCCTCATCCCACAGATAATGTCTGGGACGATCTGGAATAGCTGGCGCAGTCAACAACCCACAAATTTGGTAGCTTTCTGGAATATAATGAAATACTGGTGGCTTTTGTGGGGTTCAATGTAAATCTGCGCAGCGTCGCGACGTCTCAAGCTATGTCTTCCACGTCCGCTCGGGTAGGCAGCTCGTGACGAACACCTACAATTTTCGCACGCTTCCCTCACTAGCCGCGTCCCGCCAGCTCTCACAATTACGGTGCTTCCACTAATTAAGGTTATAAAACTCAGATGATCTTCTTTCTTTACCTGATTCCTTTATAAGTTTCAGTGATCATATACTACTTACGCAGGTTATATACGGATTAACAATTTTTGCAAATATAACACACTGTCCAGTCACATTACTGCGCCGGCCGAAGTGGCCGTGTGGTTAAAGGCGCTGCCGTCTGGAACCACGAGACCGCTACGGTCGAAGGTTCGAATTCTGCCTCGGGCATGGATATGTGTGATGTCCTTAGGTTAGTTAGGTTTAACTAGTTCTAAGTTCTAGGGGACTAACGACCTCATAAGTTACGTCCCATAGTGCTCTGAACCATTTGAACATTACTGCGACCACCTGTCAGAATCCTGAATAACCACGCTGAGCGTTGCGAGACGAATAGGGAGAGAATCACTGAGGTTCAGGAAGGTACCAACAGATATGTGGAGCCCTGCCGACTCCAGATCCAAAAGATCTATCGATTTATGATCCACAGCGCGAACAGCCCGATCGAGGTGTTCCATCAGATTTTGGATTGTGTCTAAATCTGATTAGTTTGGCTATGGGAGTACTGTAAATTCATAATGGTGCTCTTCGAGCCACGAGCGAACTGCGAGCTGTGTGACACGTTGCATTGCCCTGCTGGTTCAAAAATGGTTCAAATGGCTCTGAATACTATGGGACTTAACATTTGTGGTCATCATTCCCCTAGAACTTAGAACTACTTAAACCTAACTAACCTAAGCACATCACACACATCCATGCCCGAGGCAAGATTCGAACCTGCGTCCGTAGCGGTCGCGAAGGGCTATAAGGCTAAACAACTGTGATCATGTAGGATTTATCTCCACTGACGTTGCACTCCACTGTAGATCATCTTTAAAAGTAGTACGCTTTGCTACTCACTTTGCTGCTATCACATTAATCGATTAAGTTCAGAATGGTTCAAATGGCTCTGAGCACTGTGGGACTCAACTTCAGAGGTCATCAGTCGCCTAGAACTTAGAACTACTTATACCTAACTAACCTAAGGACATCACACACATCCATGACCGAGGCAGGATTCGAACCTGCGACCGTAGCGGTCACGCGGTTCGAGACTGAAGCGCCTAGAACCGCACATCCACACCGGCCGGCTGTCCTGCTGGTAGATGCCACCGTGCCAAGGAGTAACAGACTGCAAGTAGGGGTGGACATGGTCCCCAAGGATAGGTGCGTACATGCGTTGACTCATTGCGCCTTCCAGAATGACGGAGATCACCTACGAAATGTCACGAAAATGTTCCCCAGACCATAAAGCTCCCTCCCTCTTGTGCTTTCTGACCTTTCATATCTTGCAAGCCAATGGCCATCAGTCTGATGGAGCACAAAACATGATTCAGGAGGCCACCTGCCACCAGTCACTGGACGTCCAGTTGCGGTATTGGCGGGCAAAATCCAGCCTTCGTCACTGACGAACAGCAGTCAGTAAGGCTGCATGAACCAGGCGCCTGCTGCCGAGACCCATATGCAGCAACGTTCGCTGAATGGTAGATGAGGAGACACTGTTGGTAGCTCCTTCGTTCATCCGGGCACTTAGTTGCACGATAGTTGCACATCTTGTTCGTCCGCACAAGTCTCCGCAATTGTCGCTCACCCCTGTTCTTCTTCAAATGGTCCTTATAGCGCTTTGGTCCTTCTACCTGCATTCACTTCAGTAGTACACAAAATTTGTCGAGGAAGTCTGTTGTTTCTCATCTGCTTGACATGCCCGACCCATCTGAGTTGGTGAACAATGACGGTGGCTTCTTGTTGTTGTTGTGGTCTTCAGTCCTGAGACTGGTTTGATGCAGCTCTCCATGCTACTCTATCCTGTGCAGCTTCTTCATCTCCCAGTACGTACTGCACCCTAGATCCCTCTGAATCTGCTTAGTGTATTCATCTATTGGTCTCCCTCTATGATTTTTACCCTCCACGCTGCCCTCCGATACTAAATTGGTAATCCCTTGATGCCTCAGAACATGTCCTACCAACCGATCCCTTCTTCTAGTCAAGTTGTGCCACAAACTCCTCTTCTCCCCAATCCTATTCATTACCTCCTCATTAGTTATGTGATCTACCCATCTAATCTCAGCATTCTTCTGTAGCACCACATTTCGAAAGCTTCTATTCTCTTCTTGTCCAAACTAGTTATCGTCCATGTTTCACTTCCATACATGGCTACACTCCATACAAATACTTTCAGAAACGACTTCCTGGCACTTAAATCTAGACTCGATGTTAACAAATTTCCCTTCTTCAGAAACGCTTTCTTTGTCATTGCCAGTCTACATTTTATATCCTCTCTACTTCGACCATCATCAGTTATTTTGCTCCCCACGTAGCAAAACTCCTTTACTACTTTAAGTGTCTCATTTCCTAATCTACACTCCTGGAAATTGAAATAAGAACACCGTGAATTCATTGTCCCAGGAAGGGGAAACTTTATTGACACATTCCTGGGGTCAGATACATCACATGAGCACACTGGCAGAACCACAGGCACATAGACACAGGCAACAGAGCATGCACAATGTCGGCACTAGTACAGTGTATATCCACCTTTCGCAGCAATGCAGGCTGCTATTCTCCCATGGAGACGATCGTAGAGATGCTGGATGTAGTCCTGTGGAACGGCTTGCCATGCCATTTCCACCTGGCGCCTCAGTTGGACCAGCGTTCGTGCTGGACGTGCAGACCGCATGAGACGACGCTTCATCCAGTCCCAAACATGCTCAATGGGGGACAGATCCGGAGATCTTGCTGGCCAGGGTAGTTGACTTACACCTTCTAGAGCACGTTGGGTGGCACGGGATACATGCGGACGTGCATTGTCCTGTTGGAACAGCAAGTTCCCTTGCCGGTCTAGGAATGGTAGAACGATGGGTTCGATGACGGTTTGGATGTACCGTGCACTATTCAGTGCCCCTCGACGATCACCAGTGGTGTAGAAGATCGCTCCCCACACCATGATGAAGGTGTTGGCCCTGTGTGCCTCGGTCGTATGCAGTCCTGATTGTGGCGCTCACCTGCACGGCGCCAAACACGCATACGACCATCATTGGCACCAAGGCAGAAGCGACTCTCATCGCTGAAGACGACACGTCTCCATTCGTCCCTCCATTCACGCCTGTCGCGACACCACTGGAAGCGGGCTGCACGATGTTGGGGCGTGAGCGGAAGACGGCCTAACGGTGTGCGGGACCGTAGCCCAGCTTCATGGAGACGGTTGCGAATGGTCCTCGCCGATACCCCAGGAGCAACAGTGTCCCTAATTTGCTGGGAAGTGGCGGTGCGGTCCCCTACGGCACTGCGTAGGATCCTACGGTCTTGGCGTGCATCCGTGCGTCGCTGCGGTCCGGTCCCAGGTCGACGGGCACGTGCACCTTCCGCCGACCACTGGCGACAACATCGATGTACTGTGGAGACCTCACGCCCCACGTGTTGAGCAATTCGGCGGTACGTCCACCCGGCCTCCCGCATGCCCACTATACGCCCTCGCTCAAAGTCCGTCAACTGCACATACGGTTCACGTCCACGCCGTCGCGGCATGCTACCAGTGTTAAGACTGCGATGGAGCTCCGTATGCCACGGCAAACTGGCTGACACTGTCGGCGGCGGTGCACAAATGCTGCGCAGCTAGCGCCATTCGACGGCCAACACCGCGGTTCCTGGTGTGTCCGCTGTGCCGTGCGTGTGATCATTGCTTGTACAGCCCTCTCGCAGTGTCCGGAGCAAGTATGGTGGGTCTGACACACCGGTGTCAATGTGTTCTTTTTTCCATTTCCAGGAGTGTAATTCCCTCAGCATCACCCGTCTTAATTCGACTACATTCCATTATCCTCGTTTTGCTTTTGTTGATGTTCATCTTATATCCTCCTTTCAAGACACTGTCCATTCAGTTCAACTGCTCATCCAAGTCCTTTTCTGTCTCTGACAGAACTACATTGTCATCGGCGAACCTCAAAGTTTTTATTTCTTCTCCATGGATTTTAACACCTACTCCGAATTTTTCTTTTGTTTCCTTTACTGCTTGCTCAATATACAGATTGAACAACATCGGGGAGAGGCTACAACCCTGTCTCACTCCCTTCCCAACCACTGCTTCCCTTTCGTGTTCCTCGACTCTTATAACTGCCATCTGGTTTCTGCACAAATTGTAAATAGCCTTTCGCTCCCTGTAACTTACCCCTGCCACCTTCAGAATTTGAAATAAAGTATTCCAGTCAACATTGTCAAAAGGATGGCTGCTATACTATACTGAATAAAGATCTGACGCTATGCATCAAACTGATGGTGTACTGAGCAGGTGTCGTTTCTACCGTGCTCTATGGTTTGGAAACCTGGACACTGTATTGCCCTGAACTTAAGAAACTAGGACGCTTCAACCAGCAGAAGCTTAGATACATTATAAACATCGAATGTGATTACTTCGTATCAAACTCTATGTTTCTTGGGAAGGCAAATGTATAGTGTGGTGGCTTCTATACTATACATTTGCCTTCCAAAGAATCATAGTGTTTGGTACGAAGTAATCACATTCGATGTTCATAATGTATCTAAGCTTCTGCTGGTTGAAGCGTCCTAGATTCTTAAGTTCAGGGCAGTATAGTGTCCATGTTTCCAAACCATATAGCAGGGTAGAAATGACACCTGCTCAGTACACCATCCGTTTGGAGCCTAGCGTCAGATCTTTAATCAGGAAGACTCGATGCAGGAGCCGTCCAAAAGCAACGTGTGCAGCATGAATCCTCTTCTCCACGTCCTTTTTCGACAAGCTATGCTTCCTAGATGGAGGAAGTGATCTGCTTGTTCCAAAGGTGTGCTGGAAATAGAGATATTGGTTCAAATGGCTATGAGCACTATGGGACTTAACATCTGAGGTCATTAGTCCCCTAGAACTTAGAACTACTTAAGCCTAACTAACCTAAGGACATCACACACATCCATGCCCGAGGCAGGATTCGAACCCGCGACAGTAGCGGTTGCGCGGTTCTAGTCTGAAGCGCCCAGGAACCGCTCGTCCACAGCGGCCGGTAATAGAGATATTGAGATCTGGAAAGGCAGTTCCGGAAGCTGACTGTGCGGGTGCCTTGGTTTTTTGGATTTTGACGGTCATGCCAAACCTTTTATATGCAGGTCTGAAACAATTTACAGACAATTACAACTATGCGGATGTGTGAGCTAGAGAAACTTTGTTGTGAGCGTATTTCAGTTCATTTACCTGAGTGAGACTTGTGAACCATTTGGAGTGCAGTATGGACTGATTATGTAGCTCTCTGTCAAATCTATATTTGAGTTCTACTCCTGCGTTGTTTACAGACGATGTCTCATAAATCATGGCTGCTAGGTATAGAGCAAACAACGCTGGCGCGAGAATACATCGTTGTTTGAGCCCATTAGTAATAGAGAATTTGTCAGATGTTCTACTCTGATTTAATGGATGCTAAACAGACAACTCAGAGTATCGAAAGATCCCCGATTAGACGGAAGAAAGGGTCTTCAGACGGCGAAAAATAAATCCCCAAAAAAATTAATTGAGCTGAATTGAAGATAAAATCTGCTACATTGTTAGGAAGCGTCATGGTTCCTCTTCAGTTTCGTCTGCACGGTCGACGTTTGAACTCCTCTGCTGGGGTCTTCTTCAGGATTTTCTGGTGTCCACGTTTAGTTGAACAGCAGAAGATTCCAGCGGAGGGGTTGAAACGCCGATCGTACAAAAGAAACTGGAGATGAACATGACACGGTCTAACAACCTAGGAGATTTCACCTTCAGTGACAACGGTCAAGAAAGCTTGAAGATTTACATAAATGGAGTAGAGCGATATGTAGTTAAGCATTGTGATTCCGATTTGATTCCTACTGCACTTTTAACGCATTCGAAACTGGACCAGTTTGGTGTACAAGTTTTCTCTCAATTTGCAAAGCACTGATCGCATGAGAAGCGGGTCCTGCTGGCGCGCCACCGTATCGACGCAGACGGCGGCGGCACGGCGCGCTGTCGGACAACTTTGCTCGTGCTGACGGCGCCGGCGACAGGCGGTGATGGAGCAGGCCTCCCTCTCTCACGCCCTCCATCTCTCTCTCACCCTCCCTCCCGTCTCTCATCATGCGGCCGCCTCAGAGATCCACGTCCGTCAATCGCAGAAGAAGATCGCCCGTCGTCGGACAAAATTCATTTTATAGGTCCTTATTAAACAGTTGACACGCTGCTAGTCCTGCGATATCTGCGCGACAATCGAACGGGGCAAAGTGTCACAGCAGTGGAGACGTGAAACTCGACTTCGAAGGGGGCCAATTTCAAATCCCCATCCATCCCACAAAGGATCGTTTCGTCCATCCTCGAATCTAGCGCGGTGTCCTACGGAGCACCAATCGCGCCCGCAGCGATATAACGCAACTGTAACGATTGGCGATGTATGGCGAGCGAGTGTGGTGTGCGTACTGTAAGACCTTCGGTACACACACCATCAGATTATTTGACTTGTCGCTCTAACGAAGTATGCGAGTGTCAGCAATATGTCTCGTGGTCTTATCGTGGCGTGTTTATCTTCTGCCGTTAGGTCAGACGATAGAAATGCCACTTGCACGCTTCGAGTAGCAGACTGACAGTGACCAACTTTATACAGAACTTGATTAATTTTCACACACATTTATTAAAATAATAACAAGCATAAAAATAACTTAACTTGGTTCTGGATGCTGTTTGCAATTGACAACCTGAAGTTCCTTTGGTCTTGGTCATCATCATCATCATCATCATCAGCCAATTCAATCATTAAATGATGTGGCCTCTTCGAGTCGTGGATTCAGGTAGGCTTTCAGCAGTCTTCTCCAAGTGGGACAGTCTTGGGCAGTTCTCTGCCAGTTGTTACCAGCTTGATCTTGGTACGTTAATCTTATTCTCACATATCTCTGATGCTTGACAAAGTGTCTATACATTTATCTTCATGGCTATGTACAGGAATATGTTAATCTTATTGGGTGCGGACTGAAACTTGACTATAGACTGGTACAGACTAATGCAGACTGATGCAGATAAATGCAGACTGACTAATCGGAGGTCTGTACACTCGTTATAATACCTCGAGCGTTCAGGTATCACTACGCGAGTGTGATCCGCGAGGAGAAAAGGTTCTACGTTACCAGCAATCTCATTGGCTGTGTTACATATTAATACGCGGATCGGCGGAAGCAGAATTTGGTCCGTCTCTAAGACAGCGCCATCTCGTAGTGCGGAGATGGACGAGCGCTGCGCCTGCGCTGTTGTGCTTAGCGGGACGCGCTCTAGTGGGAAAGTTGTGTACGCGCTGACTACGCGGAACTATGTACACAACAGCGAGAAAATATCACGACGCCTCCAGAATGAGATTTTCGCTCTGCAGCGGAGTGTGCGCTGATATGAAACTTCCTGGCAGATTAAAACTGTGTGGAGGACCGAGACTCGAACTCGGGACCTTCGCCTTTCGCGGGCAAGTGCTCTACCAACTTTTTTTTCCGTTATTGATCGTTGTGTTTGGTCGTTGCGGACGTCGGAAGACATCCTGTTCAAGTTCGGTGATAGATCCTTCCACTCGGTTTTCTGTTACAGAGGCCAACCGGCTCTCTGACCGAACATGCTGAGCTACCGTGCCAGAGGCAACTGAGCTCCCCTAGCACGACTTATGCCCCGTCCTCACAGGTACTGGAAGAAGTAAAGCTGTGAGGACGGGGCGTGAGTCGTGTTTGGGTAGCTCAGTTGGTAGAGCACTTACCCGCGAAAGGCAAAGGTCCCGAGTTCGAGTCTCGGTCCGGCACACAGTTTTAATCTGCCAGTAAGTTTCATCACGACGTCATTTTTTCTCTTTTTTTTGTTTCTGGGCCATCAGTCTTCTGACTGTTTTGATGCAGCCTGCCACGAATTCCTCCCCTGTGCCACCCTCTTCATCTCAGAGCAGCGCTTGCAATCTGCGTCCACAATTATTTGCTGGATGTCTTCCAATCTCTGTCTTCCTTTAGCGTTTTTCCCGTCTATAGCTCCATCTACTACCGTGGAAGTTATTTCATGATGTCTTAACAGATGTCCTATCATACTGCTCCTTCTCCTTGTCAGTGTTTTCCACATATTCCTCTCCACTCCGGTTCTGTGGAGAATCTCCTCATTACTCACCCTATCAGTCCACCTAATTTTCAACATTCGTCTATAGCACCACATCTCAAATGCTTGGATTCTCTTCTGTTCCGGTTTTCCCCACAGTCCATAATCACTTCTATACAATACTGTGCCCCAAACGTACATTCTCAGAAATTTCTTCCTCAGATAAAGCTTTATGTTTGATAATAGTAGACTTGTCTTGACCACGAATGCCCCTTTTGCCAGTGCTAGTCTGCTTTTGATGTTCGCCTTGCTCCGTCCCACATGGGATATTTTGCTGCCTAGATAGCAGAATTCCTTAACTTCCTCTACTTCGTGATCCCCAGTGTTGATATTCAGTTTCTCACTGGTCTCATTTCTGCTGCTTCTCATTACTTTCGACTTTCTTCGATTTACTCTCAGTCCATACTCCGTACTCGGCAGACTGTTCATTCCATTCAACACATCCTGTAAGTCTCCTTCAGGACAACAATGTCATCAGCGAATCCTATCATTGACATTCTTTTCATCTTGAATTTTAATTCCGCTCTTGAACAGTTCTCTCATTTCCGTCATCGCTTCTCCGATGTGTAGATTGGACAGTAGAGGCGAAAGACCACATCCCTTTTTTACACCGAAATGATAATTAAATCGATACCCTAGCTGCAAACAGGCGTTGATATACATCATTGGGGACATGTTGAAAATGTGTGCCCCAACCTGGACTCGAACCCGGGATGTCCTACTTATATGGCAGACACTCTATCCATCTGAACCACCGAGGGCACAGAGGATAGTGCGCCTGCAGGGACTTATCCGTTGCACGCTCCCCGTGAGACCCACACTCCCAACATGCTCACACCATTACATTTGTAGTGCGCCTAATAGATGTTTGCCAATCACACTCATTACTCGTGGCAGATTAATTTACTAAGTCCCGTACGAGTTGGGGCATAGCATGTGCGTTCGCATACGAAGGTCAACGGCTGGGTAGCCATATTTTAACTATATGTGAAGGACAGCTACCATTGATGACCGTGCAGCTTCTCTAGAATAAAATGATAATTAATGATGATTTTTACACCCTTTATAATCCGAGCTCTTCGTTCTTGGTTCTTATTATTCCCTCTTGATTCTTGTACATATTGTACATTACTCGTCTTTCCTTATAACTTACCCTATTTTTCTCAGAATTTAGAACATCTTGCACCATTTTACATTGTCGAAGGGTTTTTCCAGGTCGACAAATCCAATGAAGGTGTGTCGATTTTTCTTCAGTATTGCTCCCATTATCAACCGCAAAGCCAGAATTGCCTCTCTGGTGCCTTCACCTTTCCTAAAGCCAAACGGATCGTCACCTAATAAATCCTCAATTTTCTTTTTCACTCTTCTGTATATTATCCTTGTCAGTAACTTGAATGCATGGGCTGTTAAGGTGATTGCGTGATAATTCTCTTACAAGTCGGCTCCTGCAATCCTCGGAATTGTGTGGATGATGCTCTCCCGAAAGTCAGCTGGTGTATCGCCAGAGTCATATTCCACCCACCATCCTCGATAGTCGTTTTGTTGCCACTTCCCCAATGATTTCACAAATTCTGATGGAATGTTATCTATCCCTTCTGACTTATTCGACCTTAAATCTTCCAGAGCTCTTTTAAATTCGAATTCCGCCTCCCCCATCTCTTCCCTGTCGACTCTTGTTTCTTCTCCTATCACGTAACCAGACAAATCTTCCCCTTATAGAGGCCTTCAATGTAGTCTGTAAACCTATGCACTGTCTCCCCTCCATTTAACAGTGGAATTCCTGTGCACTCTTGAAGTTACGACCCTTACTTTCAATTTCAGCTAAGGTTGATTTGACTTTTCTACTGTTACTCAAATTTACTCGGAAGCGTTTGTTAGCGGACCCGGGTTGATTCTCTACAGTGCTACACTTACTTGAGTCTAAATGATGGTCGCCAGTCCAGCTTCGACTTGCTAGATAGGGTTAAAAATTGTCACTACTTTTATGTCACCAATAAGAGTCCTGTAGCAATCTAACTACTTCCAGAGATATTCCGCAACGCGACCGCTGGACTGACAAACGTATGCCGCTAACAGTTCACACGCCACCTCCAGGTAGCTTCCACCGATAAAGAAAACGGGATAACAGTCGAGAGTCAATTAATTGGTCCCACAGACACACAAAAACACCACACATAAAGTTTCTGCTGAAACAACTGATATTTATTTGCTTCAAACTTTTCCAGACTTCCAGCAGACAAATGGGACCACGAACTGATATGATACGTCTGTCTAGCAATCCCCTGAACGCTCACTGAACAGCAACACTCGCCGAGAAAAGCAGAGAATGCTAAACCGAATTCCACGCCAGCGATCTTTCTGTTCTTGTACTTTTCTCATATTTGAAGAACCATTTGGTTGATCGCGAAGGATCACTTTCATTTACCACTCAATCCCCCAACAGTGGGCACACAACTTCCCCACAACACCCCAAAGCGTTGCCAGGCCACCTCTAATTTCGCTGACTCCAAAAACGCTCCACTAAATTGTTTTATATTTATGACATTCAGCTAGTCATCTTCAGGAGCCAAATACTGACATTTCGACTGACCACACCTGTCGTTCTCAGTAAAAGCTCCTTTCTGTAAAGTGCTGCTTCCTGGCGGGGCGGCCGGCCGTTGTGGCTGAGTGGTTCTAGGCGCTACAGTCTGGAACCGCGCGACCGCTACGATCGCAGGTTCGAATCCTGCCTCGGGCATGGATGTGTGTGATGTCCTTAGTTTAGTTAGGTTTAAGTAGTTCTAAGTTCTAGGGGACTGATGACCTCAGAAGTTAAGTCCCATAGTGCTCAGAGCCATTTGAACCATTTTTTTTTGTGCAGGACAGGACCCAACGCCGAGCCCTGCGGGACTCCACCAACGACACGGCGACTCCTGGAGGTCCCTTTCGGAGAGATCAGGTTTCCAATGCAGGTCATGACTCAAACTGTAAAAAATCAGAAACTTTACCTCTCTACCTCTGACCGCACTTCCGGCCAGATACCGATAATGACATTTTTCTCATTCACCATCAAATTTAGAAACTCCTAGCTTTGAGTCTATCACCACAACACAAGGTTCCGTTAGTGACCTTCATTCCGGAAGCTAGTGTTAATAGCCTTCGATAAACTGATTTGAGGAAAAGAGAGACGACCTAACTTTCTCGAGAACTTCGGACAAAACATTTCTCATCACTGCAAAAGAGCACAGTGGTCGCTTGGAGAAATGTACATGGCATGGTTCAAATGGTTCTGAGCACTATGGGACTTAACTGCTGTGGTCATCAGTCCCCTAGAACTTAGAACTACTTAAACCTAACTAACCTACGGACATCACAGACATCCATGCCCGAGGCAGGATTCGAAGCTGCGACCGCAGCGGTTGCGCAATTCCAGACTGCAGCGCCTAGAACCGCTCGGCCACTTCGGCCGGCATATGGCGTGGAACTAGCATCAGGCGCTCATATGAAATTTCACCGCTGGCGTAAGTCACAACAGTGAAGTGGTGTGTATTTTTCAGTCGGTTGTATGGAATCAGTGTAGTAAGATGTTCACGACCACACTTCAAGTTGCCAGATTTCTTGCTGCATCAACATGGACAGCGCAGCGTGTCCACAAGTAATAGTGCACCACTCACAGTTATCTAACACGGCGTAACATCAGTGATCGTGAAGAGATGTTAACCAACGGGGACCAGGACAGAAGCGTCACGTCTCGTCAATCTCAGTCGGTTGCAAACCTCACAACTGATGCTCTCAGTGAAAGCAGGTCTGTCTCAACCAATTTACGAGTGAACATTGCGAGGTGATCGGCATGCAACGCTTATTTGTAGTTGGGCATCTCTTAAAAGCCATTGCTCACAGTGGCACATAACGCTACATGTCTCTAATAGGCCAAACAACGCAGGAAGCACCGAAGGCCTAGTGAGACGTTTAAACAACCTTGAGAGGAAGGCGTTGTTCTGACCAAAGATCTTTCTATATTGCTGTGGACACGTTTTACACATGTGATCCGTCCGCTGGAGGGGGTCGTTAAGCTCAGCGACGCCTTAGCGCTACTCGAGAGTAGTAGGCAACGTGCCGCCACCTATATTCACTCGTTCCATTGCCTCATCATCATCATCATTACACAACAGTATAATACTACACTATACAATCATCCATTACACTCCCCTACACCCTACAGATACACATACCCACAAAACTCTGACATATCTGCCAGGAAACGACGATCACACATGTGATCGCAAACGTGAAAAGCATGTTTATTTCAACAGTCTCGATGACGGAACGTTGCCCTTCCTTGTACATCTTCATTATGGGTATACTGTGGACACTCCCGCCGTCCAGTATGAAGAGAGCCGTGTCCACAGGACCGCACACATGCTTTCCTAGTTTGACGAACAATCAGCCACCACCTCGAATGACCCGCTAAATCACCCGATCTTAATCCAATAGTAAATGTCTGTTTAGGATAGGTTTAGCCATCGAGCAGAAATGGTGTTCTTTCTCTGCGCACATTGGTCCCTTTCCTGGCAGATATGTCAGAGTTGTGTGGTTATGTGTATCTGTAGGGTGTAGGTGAGTATAATGGATCATTATAGAGTGTAGTACTGTCCGCAGCTCATGTCTTGCGGTAGCGTCCCGGGTTCGATTCCCGGGGGGGGGGGGGGGGGGGTCAGGGATTTTCCCTGCCTCCAGATGACTGCGTTCTGTTGTGTCGTCTTCATCACCATCATTCATCCTCAATACGGTCGGAGGAAGGCAATGGCAAACCACCTCCGCTAGGATCTTGCTTACAAGGGAACCTCCCCATCGCACCCCCCTCAGATTTAGTTATAAGTTGGCACAGTGGATAGGCCTTGAGAAACTGAACACAGATCAATCGAGAAAACAGGAAGAAGTTGTGTGGAACTATGAAAAAATAAGAAAAATATACAAACCGAGTAGTCCATGTGTAAGATATGCAACATCAAGGACAATGTGAGCTGAGGAGCGCCGTGGTCCCGTGGTTAGAGTGAGCACCTCCGGAACGAGAGGTCCTTGGTTCGAGTCCTCCCTGGAGTGAAAATTCCACATTCTTTATTTTCGCAAAGTTACGATCTGTCCGTTCATTCATTGACGTCTCTGTTCACTGTAATAAGTTTAGTGTCTGTGTTTTGCGACCGCACCGCAAAACCGTGCGATTAGTAGACGAAAGGACGTGCCTCTCCAATAGGAACCGGAAACATTTGATCGCAAGGTCATAGGTCAACCGATGCCTCCACAGGAAAACACGTCTGATATACGTATTCTATACGACACTGGTGACGGCATGAGCGTCACATGACAGGAATATGTTGTCGACCCACCTAACTTGCACACTTGGCGAATGGGTAAAAAGATTCTTCTACCTTGCCCGATTTAGGTTTTCTTGTGGATGTGATAATTACGCCCAAAAAAGTGATGAAAACATAAGCGTTTGTCACATAAACTGCAACAAATGAATGCAACAGTTTCACAGTCGCACAGTTTTCCCTGTGGTCTGTCAAAACATATGTTTTTTTACGTTTTCAAATGTTTCCGTGTGTAGACCGTCAAATCCTGCATATGTCCAAGCAAATCTGAACATGTCCTGGAATTTTGGAGAGTGAAGTTGATTATGTGTGAGTGCCTGAACTTTGATAATTGTTTGAAAATAAAAAATTAAACTTTTCTCTCGAGAGAAGACTTGAACCAAGGACCTCTCGTTCCGCAGTTGCTCACTCTAACCTCGGGACCACGGTGCTCTTGATCTCACACTATCCATGATGTTACCTAGCTTGCGCATGGACTACTCAGTTTGTATATTTTGCTTATTTTTTTCATAGTTACACACAACTTCTTCCTGTTTTCTCGATTGATCTGTGTTCAGTTTTTGAAGGCCTATCCACTATGCCAACTTATAACTACATCTGAGGGGGGTGCGATGGGGAGGTTCCCTTGTTAGTACGGCGGTGCGGGTCTCCCGCATCGTCCCCTACGCTCCTCGGAGTATGGCACCTTATGATCATCATCATAGTGTACTGTTGTTGTTTAATGATGATGATGAGGCAAGCGAAAGAGTGAATATCGGTGGCGGCACATTGCTCTCGAGTAGCGCCAAGGCGTCGCTGAGCTTAACGACCCCATCAACACTGTCACATACCCTCTCACTCCTTGAGACACTACGTAGAGATATGTCATTTAGTCAAGGAGATTGTCACAAAGTCTGGTGATCAGGAACTTTACAAAAACACCCGCCTACCCCTTGCTGGCCAAACACTGCCAGTGAAACCTTCTTCCACCATCAGGATTCGAACTGGCTTACCCCCGAGTCGAGCACCACAATACAGGTGTGCACCTCCGGCCCCGGCTACGGAGGTGGGTAGCTGGGTACGACATTTCAGGAGGCACTTGTGGACTCTCTTCCTCCTCATCAAGCAGGTTGGAGGCGGTGCTACACGCACTTATTTTTGTCACTTATGCTTACTGTTGCAGTGAAACAGTTACAGGGGAACAAAGCTACTTGCAAAACACTGCGGAGCTGCGTACCTATTGATATTCATTCGCTGAACACCTCAATCATGTCGTGAACAACAATGTGGCAACCTGCATTTGGGGCAATCAATAAGCCGCCCTACATGGACCAGAGGAGTGAATCAGAGGAGCGGCTACGCGGACCGGTGGAGCGTATGCAGATTAGGCTGTCGGTGGCTGCGCTGTGGCCACGAGTGCGATACCTGAGAGCCCGCGAATGCTACACTACTGGCCATTAAAATTGCTACAAAACGAACATGATGTGCTACAGACGCGAAATTTAACCGACAGGAAGAAGATGCTGTGATATGCAAATGATTAGCTTTTCAGAGCATTCACACGAGGTTGGCGCTGGTGGCGACACCTACAACGTGCTGACATGAGGAAAGTTTCCAACCGATTTCTCATACACAAACAGCAGTTGACCGGCGTTGCCTGGTGAAACGTTGTTGTGATGCCTCGTGTAAGGAGGCGAAATGCGTACCATCACGTTTCCGACTTCGATAAAGGTCGGATTGTAGCCTATCGCGATTGCGGTTTATCGTATCGCGACATTGCTGCTCGCGTTGGTCGAGATCCAATGACTGTTAGCAGAATATGGAATCGGTGGGTTCAGGAGGGTAATACGGAACACCGTGCTGGATCCCAACGGCCTCGTATCACTAGCAGTCGAGATGACAGGCATCTTATCCGCATGGTTGTAACGGATCGTGCAGCCCCACCTCGATCCCTGAGTCAACAGATGGGGACGTTTGCAAGACAACAACCAGCTGCATGAACAGTTCGACGACGTTTGCAGCAGCATGGACTATCAGCTCGGAGACCATGGCTGCGGTTACCCTTGACGCTGCATCACAGACAGGAGTGCCTGCGATGGTGCACTCAACGACGAACCTGGGTGCACGAATGGCAAAACGTCATTTTTTCGGATGAATCCAGGTTCTGTTTACAGCATCATGATGGTCGCATCCGTGTTTGGCGACATCGCGGTGAACGCACATTGGAAGCGTGTATTAGTCATCGCCATACTGGCATATCACCCGGCGTGATGGTATGGGGTGCCATTGGTTACACGTCTCAGTCACCTCTTTTTCGCATTGCCATCACTTTGAACAGTGGACGTTACATTTCACATGTGTTACGACCCGTGGCTCTACCCTTCGTTCGATCCCTGCGAAACCCTACATTTCAGCAGGATAATGCACGACCGCATGCTGCAGGTCCTGTACGGGCATTTCTGTATACAGAAAATGTTCGACTGCTGCCCTGGCCAGCACATTATCCAGATCTCTCACCAACTGAAAACGTCTGGTCAATGGTGGCCGAGCAACTGGCTCGTCACAATACGCCAGTTACTACTCTTGATGAACTGTGGTATCTTGTTGTAGCTACATGGGCTGCTGCACCTGTACACGGCATCCAAGCTCTGTTTGACTCAATGCCCAGGCGTATCAAGGTCGTTATAACGCCAGACGTGGTTGTTCTGGGTACTGATTTCTCAGGATCTGTGCACCAAAATTGCATGAAAATGTAATCACATGTCAGGTCTAGTATAATATATTTGTCGAATGAATACCCGTTTATCATCTGCATATCTTCTTGGTGTAGCACTTTTAATGGCCAATAGTGTAGTTACGTGGGCGCCGGTCTGGCAGCGTTATTGATGGCCTGCGGGCTAAATGGTGCACGCTAGCGGCCGTTTCCTCGCGGACGCAGCGCTAACTCGATCCGGCGAGGCAGCACCAACTCCAGAATGGCCAACTTAACTTCTGGCCCGTCCTCGGGGCACGCGCCGGTCTGCCGACAGACGTCACTGCGCGGCAGCCAGTTAGCGTCCGGCGGGCACCCTGGAGGCCAACCAGAGGCCTCATCTCCTCTGCTCAGTTTCTGTGCTTCACAACGATAACTTTTTGCGTCTTGCGCTATCTACATTGTTATGGTGGCAATGATACATGTGTAGCTATCACACCCAACAGACAAGAATTAACTGGTGAAATTGTAAACGATGTTTTTCAGAAAATCAGTAAGTGCTTGTCTTCAAATGGGCTCTCACTAAACTTTGACAAAACACAGTACACACAGTTCCACACAGTAAATGGAATGACACCACTAATAAATATAGACTTCGATCAGAAATCGGTAGCTAAGGTTGTTGTTGTTATTGTTGTTGTCTTCAGTCCTGAGACTGGTTTGATGCAGCTCTCCATGCTACTCTATCTTGTGCAAGCTTCTTTATCTCCCAGTATCTACTGCAACCTACATCCTTCTGAATCTGCTTAGTGTATTCATCTCTTGGTCTCCCTCTACGATTTTTACCCTCCATGCTGCCCTCCAATGCCAAATTTGTGATACCTTGATGCCTCAGAACATGTCCTACCAACCGGTCCCTTCTTCTAGTCAAGTTGTGCCAGAAACTCCTCTTCTCCCCAATTCTGTTCAATACCTCCTCATTAGTTATGTTATCTACCCATCTAATCTTCAGCATTCTTCTGTAGCACCACATTTCGAAAGCTTCTATTGTCTTCTTGTTCAAACTAGTTATCGTCCATGTTTCACTTCCAAACATGGCTACACTCCATACAAATACTTTCAGAAACGACTTCCTGACACTTAAATCTATACTCGATGTTAACAAATTTCTCTTCTTCAGAAACCCTTTCCTTGCCATTGGCAGTCTACATTTTATATCCTCTCTACTTCGACCATGATCAGTTATTTTGCTCCCCAAATAGCAAAACTCCTTTACTACTTTAAGTGTCTCATTTCCTAATCTAATTCCCTCAGCATCACTCGACTTAATTCGACTACATTCCATTATCCTCGTTTTGCTTTTGTTGATGTTCATCTTATATCCTCCTTTCAAGACACTGTCCATTCCGTTCAACTGCTCCTCCAAGTCCTTTGGTGTCTCTGACAGAATTACAATGTCATCGGCGAACCTCAAAGTTTTTATTTCTTCTCCATGGATTTTAATACCTACTCCGAATTTTTCTTTTGTTTCCTTTACTGCTTGCTCAATATACAGATTGAATAACATCGGGGATAGGCTACAACCCTGTCTCACTCCCTTCCCAACCACTCCTTCCCTTTCATGCCCCTCGACTCTTACAACTGCCATCTGGTTTCTGTACAAATTGTAAATAGCATTTCGCTCCTTGTATTTTACCCCTGCCACCCTTAGAATTTGAAAGAGAGTATTCCAGTCAACATTGTCAAAAGCTTTCTCTAAGTAGAATATTCAAAATTTCTGGATTTATGCATTGATGAGGGGTTGAACTGGAAAAAACACACGGAACATCTGCTGAAACGTTTGAGTTGAGCTACTTATGATATTAGGGTCATTGCAAATTTTGGCGATATACATCTCAGTAAATTAGCTTACCACGCCTATTTTCATTCTCTCATTTCGTATGGCATCATATTCTCGGGTAACTCATCATTGAGTAAAAAAGTGTTCGTTCCACAAAGGCGTGTAATCAGAATGATTGCTGTAGCTCATCCAAGATCATACTGCAGGCACTTATTTAAAGAGCTGGAGATCTTCACTGTAGCCTCACAATATGTATATTCACTTAAGAAATTTGTTATTAACAATCAGAACGAATTCAAAAGTAATAGCAGTGTACATAGCTGCAACACTAGGAGAAAGGATGATCTTCACTACTCAAGGATAAATCTACGTTTGGCTCAGAAGGGGGTAAATTATGATGCCACAAAAGTCTTTGGTCACTTACCTAGTAGCACCAAAAGTCTGACAGATATCCATATAACATTTAAAAGGAAATTAAAAGAATTTCTTAATGGCACCTCCTTCTACTCATTAGATGAATTTTTGGATATAGTTAGTGGGTGATTTCCCAATCACCCACTAAAAAAAAAAAATTAAAACATTGTCATAAAATATGTAAGTGATATAAAATGTAGACTGGCAATGGCAAGGAAAGCGTTTGTGAAGAAGAGAAATTTGGTAACATCGAGTATAGATTTAAGTGTCAGGAAGTCGTTTTTGAAAGTATTTGTATGGAGTGTAGCCATGTATGGAAGTGAAACATGGACGATAGCTAGTTTGGACAAGAAGAGAATAGAAGCTTTCGAAATGTAGTGCTACAGAAGAATGCTGTAGATTAGATGGGTAGACCATATCACTAATGAGAAGGTATTGAATAGGATTGGGGAGAAGAGAAGTTTGTGGTACAACTTGAATAGAAGAAGGGAGCGGTTGGTAGGACATGTTCTGAGGCATTAAGGGATCACCAATTTAGTATTGGAGGGCAGCGTCGAGGGTAAAAACCGTAGAGGGAGAAAAAAATGGTTCAAATGGCTCTGAGCACTATGGGACTTAACATCTGTGGTCATCAGTCCCCTAGAACTTAGAACTACTTAAACCTAACTAACCTAAGGACATCACACACATCCATGCCCGAGGCAGGATTCGAACCTGCGACCGTAGCAGTCACGCGGCTCCGGACTGAGCGCCTAGAACCGCGAGACCACCGCGGCCGGCGTAGAGGGAGACCAAGAGATGAATTCACTAAGCAGATTCAGAAGAATGTAGGATGCAGTAGGTACTGGGAGATGAAGAAGCTTGCACAGGATAGAGTAGCATGGAGAGCTGCCTCAAACCAGTCTCAGGACTGAAGACCACAACAACAACAACAAGTATCATGTAGTATTTTGTGTAATGTAATATCTTGTATAGACATCATTTATTAACCTAACACGTTCCACATCATTACAAAGTGTCGTATTCATGATCTATGGAAGAAGTACTATTCTGATCTAATAATTGTTTCATCAGCAGGATGTTAGAAACCTTAAAGGTTAAAATTATATAGATCGTAGATGATTGCAAATTAAATAAACTCTAAGACAAAAACAAGAAAAAGACGCACCACGAAGGAATTATCCGAAGGGGACGGAAATCGGGAGATGTGGGATACATGTACAGACAGAAAAAATGATAACAATTTCAGAAAATCTGAATGATTTGCCCAAGAGAAAGATCTTCTCAAACTGAGCAAGTCAACAACGCGTTGGTCCACCTCTGGCTCTTATGAAAGCAGTTATACGACTTCTCATTGATTGATACAGTTATTGGATGTCCTTCTAAAGGATATAGTGCCAAATTCTGTCTAATTGGCGCGTTGGATCGTCAAAACCAAGAGATGGTTGGAGGGCCCTGCCCATAATGTTCCAAACATCAATTGGGAAGAGACCCGTCGACCTTTGCTGGCCAACATAAAATTTAGCAAGAGCGAAGACAAGCAATAGAAACTATCGGTGTGTGCGGGCGAGCGTTGACTTGCTGAAATGTATGTCCAAGATGGCTTACCATGATGGGCAGCAAAACGGGACGTAGAATATCGTCGCCGGCCGGAGTGGCCGAACGGTTCTAGGCACTACAGTCTGGAACCGCGCGACCGCTACGGTCGCAGGTTCGAATCCTGCCTTGGGCATGGGTGTGTGTGATGTCATTAGGTTAGTTAGGTTTAAGTAGTTCTAAGTTCTAGGGGACTGATGACCTCAGCAGTTAAGTCCCGTAGTGCTCAGAGCCATTTGAACCATTTTTTTAGAATATTGTCTGTAAGGGTCCCGCGGACGACGGCCAAATGTGTCCTGGTATGGGTGACACTCAGGTTAGTACCCCACCGCTGTCTGTGGCATCTCCAGACACATCCTTCGCTGGTCATCAGGGCTCAGTTCCAAGCGGGAGTCATCACGGAAGACGATTCTGCTCCAGTCAATGAGTTCCAGCCCGAGGACCTGTCTGGAGACGCCCCAGACAGCGGTGGAATACCAACTTCACTGTCGCCCGCCACTCGCCCCAACGACTGGGACTGATGATCTCGGGTGCCATTTCTTCTCACAGGATCACCTCTTTTGTTTTCATCCGCGGCACCCTTACAGCACAACGGTACGTGGGCGATATTCTGCGACCCGTTTTGTTGCATTTCATGGCAAACCATCCTCGGCTTATATTTCATCAAGATAATGCCTGCCCGCATAAGGTAATAGTTTTTGCTGCTTGTTTTCTTGCTTGCCAAACCCTACCTTGGCCCACAAGGACGCAGGATCTCTCTGGAGCGTTATGGCTATGGCCCTCGAACTAGCTCGCGATTTTGACGATCTAACGAGCTATTTGGACACATTTTGTCACGATATCCCTCAGGAGGACGTCCAACAACTCTGTCAACCAACGTCAACCCGAATAATTGCTTTCATAAGGGCCAGAGTTGGAGCAACGCGTTATTGACTTGCGTTTGTGAAGATCTTTCTATTGGATAAATCATCCATGTTTCTGAAATTGTAATCATATGTTTTTCTGCACATGTACATCGCATCTACCGGTTTCCGTCCCATTCAGATAGTTGCTTCGCAGTCCGTTGTTCCTTTCGTTTTTTGTCTTCATCAATTTGTTAAGCTTCACATCTGAAATAAATGTATGCGTTGATCGATGCACGATATTAGGCTGTTCAGCTGGAGAAGCTAGGTGGTGCGAGTACTGGTACAAGCGTAATCTCGTCAGGGCAACTGAGGATTTATTCGACCGATTAGTAGCCTTTCCAAGGTCAAGGAACCTGATAACGACCGGAAGAGCGGTGCGCTGACCACATGTCCTTCCATACTGTATTCAGTGCCGTCATTAGCAGAGGATGACACGGTGGTCAGCCAGACACTATTGTCCCATCTAGGGCCAGAACCCGGAACTTTACTTTTCACGTAACATTCATTAACTGCAAATTTGTTACGGTTAGTAACGAACAAAACGAACAGGTGTGCCACGTATTTGAACAAGAATGTATAACATTAGGGTCGATCGATTATATCGAAAGATGTATATGTTTTGGATTACAGCAAAACTGATTGCAGTTACTATTCAAATGTTATCATCGTACATAAATTCAAAGTCATAAGTCTTTTATGAACATTTTTTTGTGTAACCTCAGATGGAAATGAAATTGGACAATACACAGTACACACTAGAATGAACCCTTTTGAAGTGTGGTGCTCCGGAATAATGCTGAAGCATAAAAGGGTATATTACACAACTAATGAAGAAGTAGTGAATAACACGAGGAAAAAAATTACGGTCAGTTTGACCAAGATAAGAGAGAGGTTGGTGGGACACACCTTCGGCCATCAAGGAACAATTAATTGGGTGACAAAGAGAAGTGTCTTGAGGCGAAACTTTTAGAGGGAGACCAAGGCTTCACTAAGTAAAAATAAATGCAGGTTACAATAGCTATGCAGAAATATAAAAAAACTTGAGAAGTATAGACTAACGTGGAAGTTGCATCAAACCAGTCTTCGGAGTGGCAACAACGCAGTGACATAAAACCTTATAAAATATGCAGCCGGAGTGGCCGTGCGGTTATAGGCGCTACAGCCTGGAACCGCGTGACCGCTACGGTCGCAGGTTCGAATCCTGCCTCGGGCATGGATGTCTGTGATGTCCTTAGGTTAGTTAGGTTTAAGTAGTTCTAAGTTCTAGGGGACTGATGACCACAGTAGTTAAGTCCCATAGTGCTTAGAGCCATTTGAACCATTTGAACCTTATAAAATATTTATGTTAACACAGGTAATGTTTTTGCGATTATATTCTACAAAAACAAGGAAAACAATACTATAACCACTGTGCTAATAATAATCTCAGGGTCGTTTTCCCGGACTTCGGTGACTCCTTAAAGACAGGCAGAATATTATTTTAGCTGTGTGTGACCTGACGTGAGATGTGTAGTGCAGCACATAAGTCTGCAGCATTACCAGAAGACATTTAAACGACTAGGTCTGTCTGCATCCACGGCTACGGTTATTGGCTTCAACCGGGCTATGCATTATGAGTAGTGATAGTGTCATACAACCAATACCATGAGCGATCTCGCCACCCCCCCCCCCCCCCTCCTCTTAAGCATTCTCGTATGCGAGATTAGATCTTGCAGCGAAATGTCCTACTCTAGTAGTACGATCATTCTGTGGCATTCTGCTAAATGTACTGTGGTCATGTTCTTAAATCTGATTAACCATTTTGGATTCTTCGTCTCACCAATCGAATTATTTTTTATTTCGGTTGCTATTGTGTGAGATCTTTTTTCTTTTTTCTAACCTAAAAGAGTCACTCGCCGAGAACGTTCTTTCGTAAAAGCATTCCTATGTAATTTTGAGTAACTTAGTTTTGTGATATCTGCAAACTGTGCATCCTATAGGATAGTCACTTTGTCAGATGCTTCCATTGCTCCACTACTCCGACCCTGCAGGCCGATCTTTAATATGCTACGTGTGCTCGTCCAATCCACACGCACTTAGAATATTGTGAAAATCTGGCGCCTTTACTCCCTGACTTTCTGTGTCTGCTTGCGTTGGGCGTGAGTCCCGAAGCACACGAACATCGCAGTTCTTCGACATAAAAAACTAACTGTCGGAAACGGATATTTAATATTTTATTTACTTCAACAACTTACATCTAGCAGAAACTAGCTCATAGCATCTGTAGAAAGTGATAAACGCCTGTTTCAGTACACTGTAGTACAATGCGCAGTTAAAACTGGCCTCGGTACAAAATTATTTGGCTCCATAGCCTGCATACGTTGTTCATGATGTCGGTGTAGTTATTGCTCCACAGTCAGTAGTCTCGCCATTACATTCTTGACAGTTTCAGAGACCTAGCAGTTGACGGTAAGCAAGAAAAGTAAACTGAAGCTTTCATTCTTGCTCAGAGTAGAGCGACCTCACTGTTCAGTTCGTCCATCGACTTAATGCGGATTTCCTTTCTTTTTTTTAATAATTCTGCTCTATGGTTGTAACGGGTTTGTTTACGGGTTTGAATAATATCGGGCGAGAAGTTTAAGACGTGACTATGTAAAATGTTGCGCCTCTGTGGTTTTAGAGTCGTTCTGGAAGGGAGCGGGTAACCGCAACAGCGACGGTGAATGGGGCGCTCTGCACAGTGGCGGTCACGTGACGCCTCCTGTCTGTGACGTAAGGGAAGTCCAGTGGCAGCTGAAAAGCGCCGGCCGTGAATGTGCGGCGGCCGCGAACCGCGAGAGATAGGGTAGCACGGGGCTGGACACGCAGCTGATGTGGGTGCTCCAGCGTCTTGTACAGCAGCTGCTGTACACTATCTGGTCAAAAGTACCCGGGTACCTATTAGTGGACATTATTACGGGCTGAGTTCATCCTTCTCCTTTATGACGGCTTCAACTCTGCTGGGGACACTCAGTGTGGTGACTGAATGTCTGTGAAGAAATGGGAGCCCAGTTTTCTGCAAGAGTCGAAACCAGAGAAGGTACTTATGTTGGACGTTGGGGTCTGGAATGAAGCTGACATTTTAACTCACCCAAAAGGTGTTGCATCGAGTTCAGATCGTGACTATGGGCAGACCATTAATTTCAGAAATTTTATTGTCCTCTAACCATTGTCTCGCAAATGCCGCTTTATGATAGGGTTCACCGTCATGCTGATACAATGATCGTCTCCGAACTGTTCCTCTACTGACACAGCACGCAACGCTGTAAAATGTGTATCCTTCTACATTTTGCTCTTTCTTAAGGGCAATATGAGGAAAACACGCTAACCAATATAAACTCCTCAATACCGTACCACCACCTGCTTCATTGTAGGCACAATGCATGATGGTAGCTAACGTTCTTCAAACATTCGCCAAAACCAAACTCTGCCATCGGATTGCCGCAGTGTATAGGCTGATTCTTCACTTCAAATCTTTTCCAGGCATCCACAGTAAAGTTGCGTCGCTCTTCACACCCGCTCAAGCGTCATCCACAGAAATGTGTGGCTTATGGGCAGCTGCTCGACCATTGTACCCCAACCTGTTCAAATTCCTACCCACATTCACGGCGCTAGCTAGACAGCAAGTAGCGTGTTGGAACTCCCGAGTCATTCCTTTCGACGATTTAATGCGACTGTTTACAGCCACGCTGCGTAATATGTGACGGTTCCTGTCCGTCAGTACATCAGGTCTACCTGGTCTTGGCTTAACTGTGGGCGTTTCTTCGAGTTTCCAGTATCAAAAGTCAGCTCGGGCAGCTTTAGAAGGGTTCAAATGTCCCCGACGGATTGTTATTAGGTGGCATACAATTGACAGTCCACGTTCGAGGGAACTAAGGTGTCCTGACCGACCCAGTCTGCTGTTGCTGATTCTCTACTGACAACACAGCACTCTCCGCCTCCCTTTATACTGGCGGGTCCTCCTGTAGCGACATCTAGTGATCAATTCTGCATTGCACGGGGGTGTCGGGATACTTTTGATCTTACAGTGTACATTTTCGCCATCTCTGATCTGCCTGTTCATCTACATCTACATCTACATTTATACTCCGCAAGCCACCCAACGGTGTGTGGCGGAGGGCACTTTACGTGCCACTGTCATTACCTCCCTTTCCTGTTCCAGTCGCGTATGGTTCGCGGGAAGAACGACTGTCTGAAAGCCTCCGTGCGCGCTCTAATCTCTCTAATTTTACATTCGTGATCTCCTCGGGAGGTATAAGTAGGGGGAAGCAATATATTCGATACCTCATCCAGAAGCGCACCCTCTCGAAACCTGGCGAGCAAGCTACTCCGCGATGCAGAGCGCCTCTCTTGCAGAGTCTGCCACTTGAGTTTATTAAACATCTCCGTAACGCTATCACGGTTACCAAATAACCCTGCGACGAAACGCGCCGCTCTTCTTTGGATCTTATCTATCTCCTCCGTCAAACCGATCTGGTACGGACCCCACACTGATGAGCAATACTCAAGTATAGGTCGAACGAGTGTTTTGTAAGCCACCTCCTTTGTTGATGGACTACATTTTCTAAGCACTCTCCCAATGAATCTCAACCTGGTACCCGCCTTACCAACAATTAATTTTATATGATCATTCCACTTCAAATCGTTCCGCACGCATACTCCCAGATATTTTGCAGAAGTAACTGCTACCAGTGTTTGTTCCGCTATCATATAATCATACAATAAAGGATCCTTCTTTTTATGTATTCGCAATACATTACATTTGTCTATGTTAAGGGACAGTTGCCACTCCCTGCACCAAGTGCCTATCCGCTGCAGATCTTCCTGCATTTCGCTACAATTTTCTAATGCTGCAACTTCTCTGTATACTACAGCATCATCCGCGAAAAGCCGCATGGAACTTCCGACACTATCTACTAGGTCATTTATATATATTGTGAAAAGCAATGGTCCCATAACACTCCCCTGTGGCACGCCAGAGGTTACTTTAACGTCTGTAGACGTCTCTCCATTGATAACAACATGCTGTGTTCTGTTTGCTAAAAACTCTTCAATCCAGCCACACAGCTGGTCTGATATTCCGTAGGCTCTTACTTTGTTTATCAGGCGACAGTGCGGAACTGTATCGAACGCCTTCCGGAAGTCAAGAGAAAATAGCATCTACCTGGGAGCCTGTATCTAATATTTTCTGGGTCTCATGAACAAATAAAGCGAGTTGGGTCTCACACGATCGCTGTTTCCGGAATCCATGTTGATTCCTACATAGTAGATTCTGGGTTTCCAAAAACGACATGATACTCGAGCAAAAAACATGTTCTAAAATTCTACAACAGATCGACGTCAGAGATATAGGTCTATAGTTTTGCGCATCTTTTCCAATCATTTGGAACCCTCCGTTCCTCTAGAGACTTGCGGTACACGGCTGTTAGAAGGGGGGCAAGTTCTTTCGCGTACTCTGTGTAGAATCGAATTGGTATCCCGTCAGGTCCAGTGGACTTTCCTCTGTTAAGTGATTCCAGTTGCTTTTCTATTCCTTGGACACTTATTTCGATGTCAGGCATTTTTTCGTTTGTGTGAGGATTTAGAGAAGGAACTGCAGTGCGGTCTTCCTCTGTGAAACAGCTTTGGAAAAAGGTGTTTAGTATTTCAGCTTTACGCGTGTCATCCTCTGTTTCAATGCCATCATCATCCCGGAGTGTCTGGATATGCTGTTTCGAGCCACTTACTGATTTAACGTAAGACCAGAACTTCCTAGGATTTTCTGTCAAGTCCTTACATAGAATTTTACTTTCGAATTCACTGAACGCTTCACGCATAGCCCTCCTTACGCTAACTTTGACATCGTTTAGCTTCTGTTTGTCTGAGAGGTTTTGGCTGCGTTTAAACTTGGAGTGGAGCTCTCTTTGCTTTCGCAGTAGTTTCCTAACTAACCACGGTGGGTTTTTCCCGTCCCTCACAGTTTTACTCGGCACGTACCTGTCTAAAACGCATTTTACGATTGCCTTGAACTTTTTCCATAAACACTCAACATTGTCAGTGTCGGAACAGAAATTTTCGTTTTGATCTGTTAGGTAGTCTGAAATCTGCCTTCTATTACTCTTGCTAAACAGATAAACCTTCCTCCCTTTTTTTATATTCCTATTAACTTCCATATTCAGGGATGCTGCAACGGCCTTATGATCACTGATTCCCTGTTCTGTACATACAGAGTCGAAAAGTTCGGGTCTGTTTGTTATCAGTAGGTCCAAGATGTTATCTCCACGAGTCGGTTCTCTGTTTAATTGCTCGAGGTAATTTTCGGATAGTGCACTCAGTATAATGTCACTCGATGCTCTGTCCCTACCACCCGTCCTAAACATCTGAGTGTCCCAGTCTATATCTGGTAAATTGAAATCTCCACCTAAGACTATAACATGATGAGAAAATTTATGTGAAATGTATTCCAAATTTTCTCTCAGTAGTTCTGCCACTAATGCTGCTGAGTCGGGAGGTCGGTAAAAGGAGCCAATTATTAACCTAGTTCGGTTGTTGAGTGTAACCTCCACCCATAATAATTCACAGGAACTATCCACTTCTACTTCACTACAGGATAAACTACTACTAACAGCGACGAACACTCCACCACCGGTTGCATGCAATCTATCCTTTCTAAACACCGTCTGTACCTTTGTAAAAATTTCGGCAGAATTTATCTCTGGCTTAAGCCAGCTTTCTGTACCTATAACGATTTCAGCTTCGGTGCTTTCCTTCAGCGCTTGAAGTTCTGGTACTTTACCAACGCAGCTTCGACAGTTGACAATTACAATACCGATTGCTGCTTGGTCCCCGCATGTCCTGACTTTGCCCCGCACCCGTTGAGGCTGTTGCCCTTTCTGTACTTGCCCAAGGCCATCTAACCTAAAAAACCGCCCAGCCCACGCCACACAACCCCTGCTACCCGTTGAAACACGTATGTAACGCAGCAGCGATGGCGAGGCATTGTAGCATCTGTGACCAGAGAGTATGCGCTTGACCGCGCGAGTGTTGCGAGCGGTTCTCAGTCAGTAGTAGTCTTTGCGAGTTAGTTGTCGCTATGCAGAGTAGCAGTCAGTCAGTCGTTGCGAGTCTGTCAGTGCAGTCGTTGCGAGTCTGTAGCTCTGTCTAGTTGAGAGCAGTACTCAGTCTGTAGTCGTCATGCAGAGCGGTCGGTCAGTAGTAGCAGCCCAGTGCGGTTGTGTGATGTAGGCGGTCGGCAACAATGGTCAAGATGAGGAATAAGGTATACTGTTAATTAATATAATCATTAGATAATGAAAAATTTTATTTATTGTAATTATTCTCCAACAAGTCTCTCAATAATAATTTTTTTATTTCAAAAGCATTTTCTCAAAAGTTTAATTTTTTTTGAACTAAAGATCTCGTTGCACTTCCCATTTCATTCCACTTCTTTTTGAAGAAAAATTTTACTAGAATTACAAAAAAAAAAGGGGAATATTATTATTTGCAATGTAGTTCCTCCAAGTGGTGCGCAACAACAAGAGCAGATATGTGACATCCATTTATTCTGAGGTAAGACTTTAATTCTGATTGTTTTTACACAGGGCCAAAGACCGATATTTCGGTTTAATTGAATTTTCTTGTCACTGAATGGGCTTTAATTTTTTGAAGGATTTATATTTGAGTCAGATTGCGAATTTCACATTTGTTGCCATTGTCAGTACATTTGATTGTAGGCAGGTTACGCATAGAGCCATGTCCATCAGCATTTCTAATTAGTATCGTCATTTTCTTTTAAAATTTTTGTGGGGAGGTTACACTTGGCTCCCATTTCTATTAAGTATTGTCAATTTTCTTTCTTTTAAAATTACGGTGGGGAGGTTACACTTGGCGACACCCAGTCCAGGATCGTATTTCGTTGAGAGTCTTTTGAGCGACAGTCAGATATCTGCTCTTATTTGCTTAGATAATTAGGATTTGGCGCAACGCTTTTAATAATATTGTGACTTTCTTTCTACAGGTCAACGGCAATTTGCTGCTTTGTTGTATTTGTGTGTTGCTTTTGCATTGTGCTTATTTGCTTTGTGAAAAATTTTGACTATTGTAAAAATGCCGCGAAAGACTGTGAATAGTGTATCGCGAAGTATTGTGAATGAAATTACCGACTTAAACAACGTGACCGATAGTAATTGTGATACGCAACGTAATGATGACAATCCTGCGTTCACTAACAATCAGTGCATTCCAACCACTAATGATGACTTTCACCTTAATGATGAACAAACGAACTCAATTGTCTCGTCTGTTAACTTGACGACAATTGATGACGCAGAACGCTCTATTGTAATGAGCGCTGCAGAGCTTAACACACCCGATTTGGAAAACCCAAGTAACGAACAGACAAATTTGTCTAATGAATATGAACAGATCACACAAAGTACGATGGATCTATTTAATTCCGAAATAGTGACCGACAGTATACATACGGCTGATAAACCTTTTTGTAAATTACAGAATGACCAAATGGTCATACAAAACGCGACAATTGTAGAAACACCATCAAACAGTACTGAGAATAGAGTAGGTAATGTCACCTTGGAGCAATTTATGGCAATATTGATAGATATCAAACAACAGAATGAGAAAACAGACAACAATTTCAAACAACTTAGGGAAGATAACAAACACTTAAATGAGAAACTTGACAATAATGACAAAAAACAAGACAAACTTAGTGAACAAATTAGAGACGTTGCCGCGCAGTGCCATGACACTAAGGAACAGTTGCGCGTGGAAATTGAGGCTTGTTCTCAAAAAAATAGCGAAGAAATTAAGTCTGTTGCGCAAGAATTAAGAGAAATGCAAACAGCCGCAACAGAAACACTCAGAGACGAAATTAGCCGAGTCGCTAAACAATGCTCTGAAAAAGCTGCACAATTACGGGACGAGTTTAAAGCAATGACGGTAGAACTTTCGCGCACTATGGACGCAAAGATAGACGCGAAATTCGAACAGCAGAACACTCAGATTAACGAGCGCTTTAATCAGCACATACAGAACAGTGATACGCGTTTCCGCAGATTTATTCAGGATCAAAACAAAGTAAAACGACAAGTCATGGAAACAATCACTGCTCAGAGACAAGAGGACAAACGTAAAATATTCGCGAAAGCGAAGACGTATGTAGACAATAATATTACTACAGTGTCCGACAAAATTAATACCATAGAACAATTGAACGCGGAATTACAGGATGAAATTTCTGATCTTAAAGCAAAAACAGATACACACACAGTAAATATTCAAACAGTGACAGATAGATTCGAACAACTAGATCTAACACAGGATTGCGATGTCATCAAAGCTGATGTTAAAAAACTGAGCGAAACTACGCACAAGTTGCAAAAACAGATTAATGCGTCTGATTCTAAAACCGATGATCAGGTTAAAATACTGACTGAAAAATGTGATGAATTGGCCAGTCGTATTGATGTTATCGAAAATACTAATGACAATAAATCAGACGATACTGCACCGGTTTCTTTTATCCAAACACCTGAATTTCAAAATTTACAGCTGACAATTAATGAAATCGATTCATCTAACAACACGTTACGTCGGAAGTTATCAAATTTACAACAAGAAGTAACAGAGATGAAAAACACTTCTGTTAATAATACACAACAGACGCCACTTTATGAACATGTGTCAGAGTCACGCAGCGTGTATAATGTGAGCAATTTACAGCAACTACGCGACTTAAAATCCGAAAAGCCACGCGACTTAAAATCTGAAAAGCTACGCAACTTGAAATCCGAAATGACACAGACGAACAGATTCACACACAAACCTGAACGTGTTATCAAACTGAGTGACGAGAACGTAGATTTCGAGCAATTTGCATTTGTAAGCAAATGTAAAGAATTTAATAATGACAGAACACAGATACACGATTTGCACTGTATACGACAATTTATCTTTGTACATTCACCGCTATTATCGGTAATGGAGAAACTAGCTTTGAACCAGATGCGACAATTTATTTTTGTATTTACAACAGCATTGCCTGTAATGAAGAAATTTGAATTAGCACGAATACAACAATTTGCCTTTGAAATTTTACCGCTATTGCCTGTAACACAAAAGCTAAAATTTATTTGCAGTGCGTAAATGACCTCAGGGGATTCATTACGCTTTAATGAATATGTGCCGTAGCGAGCATAGGGCCCCGAGCTGTAGTAGTGCTGTTTCATCTTTAGTTTTCTGCACTGCTGCCTTTTCTTCTACTATCCTTTATATCTATCCAAACTGCTCTTTAACTATTGCTCTACCTAGTATTAAGAAACGTATGTAATGAAAACCGGATACGACAAATCTTTTACCGAATGTGACAATTTTCAGTAGGCACTCCAGTACCGCCGTAATTTTAATTACAGATAAAATCGTAATCATCAGTATGTATAAAATTTTGAGCAGTCGGAACCATATTTTTGTAACAATAGATGTTTTTCACCACAATAGCATGAAAGTCAGCCGCTTAGCATACGTAACCAACAATGCAGTCTACAAGGTCAACCAAACTTTAATGTTTCGCCGCGTGCACGTATAGTCCCAGCCCCAACAAATAGTAACGCATGGCAGCAAAGAAATAACTACGTACAGACAACACACTATTTCAACTCGCATCGCTATGCGCCGTATAGAAATTACTTTCATGACAGACGTAAAAATGATGAGCACAATTTTCAGCGTACATTTAATAACAGTCGATCTTTTCAGCAGCAAGAACATTAGCAACAACACATTATCATGAATGATCCAGACAATAGGTGTCATCCATAGCGTAACACGTCAGTATGAAATAACAGAACAGTTCATACAGTGGATATGCCACAACATTCTCCCGTAAATAATAACACGTACGATAGAATTTAACCAGATACAGCACAGATTGCATACTACAGTAACGCAAACATTACTTTTGACAAGCAGAATTTTGCTCACGAGAATGTTATTTGAAGCATGCTTTGTTGAATGCTCCACTATTATCGCACCCAGATCTTACTAGAAATTTTTCCATTGCCACCGACAGTTCTAACACCGCTTTAGGCGTACACATTTTCCAGGAAATAGAAGAAGATGGTTCTACAGTAATTAAAAACATCGCATTTGCAAGTCGCATTTTGTCACCTGCTGAACGAAATTATTCCGTCACAGAACTTGAAACATTATGTGTTGTATGGGCTTTCACGAGATTTAGGCACTTTCTTTACGGCAGACATACCACCGTCTACACAGACCATAGAGCGATACAATTTTTACTTTCAGCTAAATTCACTCACGACAGGTTAAGCAGATGGAAGCTATATTTACAGGAATTTAATTTTACAATAGTTCACATTCCCGGTACGCAAAATGTTATAGCAGACGCACTATCGCGTTCTCTCAGTAACAATCAGCAAGACGTAGCAACCAACTTCTGCAAAGCAAATTTCAGTGTCATGTACATTCAGCAGGTTGCATTTAAAAATTTTATTTCATCGTCATTACAGGACATAGCACAAGAACAAAATAAGGACAATGTGTGGAAAGAAATTAAACACCTTTGGCAAGATAGGAAAAATGTTACGATTAGGAACCACTACACTGTACGCAATGACATTCTGTTTCGCCGCTCTCATCCTGACAGCAACATTTGGTTATTATGCATTCCTGACGAACTGGTTAACAAACTAATTTGGTACACTCATTTAAGTTACGCACATTACGGAGCACGAAAATGTTTTCTTATACTGAGACAGAACTGTTATTTTACCAACATGGAAAAACGTATACGACGAGTTTTAGCGTCTTGTAAAATTTGCCAGAAAGCTAAATCAGACACCACTTCACATATTCCTCCTTTATATCCCATTATACCTGTGAAATTAAGACACATGGCCGCAGTAGATATTTTTTGGTCCGATTCCGAGAACTAACAGAGGTTTTTGCTACATTTTTGTCGCTGTTGAGCTCACTTCAAAATTTGTTACTTTCACTCCGTTACGCAAAGCTACTGCTAAAACTGTTTCGAAAGCATTTGTAAAACATTTTCTATTTCATGTAGGGCATGTAATGAAAGTAATTTCTGATAATGGATCTCAATTTCGTAGTAGTGTATGGACACGCATGTTACGAGCTAGAAACATTTCTCCGATCTATATATCCAAGTACCACGCTTCTTCGAACCCTTGTGAAAGATTAATGAAGGAAATTGGTAAGCTGTGCAGAATATACTGCCACAAAAGACATATTGATTGGGATACACACATACTCTCATTCCAAGATGTAATTAATTCCATTCCAAATGAATCCACTATGCTATCTCCGACTGTTATACTGAAAAACGTTGAACCACCGAACAAAATTAAAGAATTAATAGAATTCCCCAAAAATCGTCGCCTACGACACCACGAAATAATTGACATTGCGCTGAACAACATCAAACGTGCCGCAGAGCGCCGGAGAAGACAGCAAAAACAGGTTTGTACACGCCGCGACTTTCACGTTGGACAGAAGATATTAGTACGTACACACTATTTATCCAGCAAATTAAAAGGTAAGTGCAGTAAATTTGAACTTCTATACGCAGGTCCGTATCGGATTCGTAGCATCCCTCACCCCAATGTTGTACACGTCGAAACTTTGAGAACCAGAAAATCGAAAGGCAATCACCATATCTCAAACATTAAACCGTTTATTGAGTGAAACCACTGTATGATTCAACACACTATGATGCCATTTACTAATGCAATTAATTCACCTGACTAATTATTGATGATTATCGTATTTTTTTTTCTTGGCAAGTGCCCGGCAAGGTAAGGTTAGCAGGTCGCTCTTCTTGTCGTTACACATCAGACCGTGCATATTTTTCCAGATGAATTTACACATTTACGACTATTTCTGCAATTATATTTATGTGACTACTTATTGATGATTATCGTATTTTTTTTCTTGGCAAGTGCCCGGCAAGGTAAGGTTAGCAGGTCGCTTTTCTTGTCGTTACACATCAGACCGTGCACATTTTCCATTTTTTTGTGTATATGACTGTACTCCAGTTTTGTTTGTATGCACTATGAAATAGTTAAGATATAACACACACCAGTCGACTTTGACATTTTTTTTTTGCTTTGCCTTATGACATCTCAACATCGTGACTGTTTCACATTTTTTTTGCTACTGCATTGTATTATTCTGTGTACATTTTTTCGCATCCGAACACTGTCAATATCTTGGACATATTACATTTTCTGTCATGTTATGCTGTATGGTTAATTGTGTCACCATAAACCAGTCATTATTTAGTGGGTATAGGATTTAAATGCAAGACATTAATCTTTGTTCATCAATTTCAGAAAGGAATGATGATTCTAAGAAATAAATTTAACATAAATGGGAATTTCACCTACGGAATAAACGAAAGGAGATGCAATAACTTTATGAGGAAGAGTAAAGGGATCAGGATTAACAAGCATTAACAAGACTATACTATACTCATCACAGAATAGCAGTCTTAACTAATTTTTTCTTTCAGAATACAAGGTGATTGATGCAGGCTGTCAGAGAGAACTACACATCTTATTTTTAGTGATGAAATATGCTAGAGATAAGGAATAGTTAGGTAATGAGTAATGAAGTGATTTTTTGCAGATGATAGTGAATACTGATGAATAATGATGAAGGAAATGGTATTATGAATAATGAAGTTTTTCTTTACAGGTGATGATAATGGTGAAGTTATGATGATATGGATAATGAAGTTTTTTTCTTTATGCTACGTAGTTATTTAAGTATTTGTTGCGGTTTGCTTTGACAGCAGGTGTTACATTGCATAGTAGGATGACGGAAAGTTTTGGAAAGGACAGCTATGGAACACATTTTATACACATTTCACTACTTGTTAATTCGAAGTTCACTACTTTTCAGCATAGTGTGCGTTTCTTCTTTCAGGTCAATAATCCGTTTTTGTATTTTTTCCAGGAGAAGTTTTTCATGACACTTACTAAACCTGTTACTTATTATACCTGTTCTAGTACTTGCATTTTTATATTTTTTACCCATTTGTGTTTATCATTTATAAATGTGATCACATGTACTGCCTTGTTACATAATCTTGCTACAGCTGACTCATGACGAATGACGTTACCTATCCTCATTTGCAGCAATAGGTCAAAAGCAAAAAGTATTATGCCTCAGCAATTAATTATCGATCCCAACGCAATGCATTGCTACCAAAAAAAATGTATTACCAGTCCCACATAATGTCACTAGTTTATGATAATTCTGAATAATACTGATCAACTCTGAATAGCATGTCACTCGAGTAATGACCTCTTAATGAGACTATATTCAAAATAATGCTTTGTCACTAGCTAATAACTGCCACTGTTTATTGTAATGCCTGTGATTACTAATGATTTGACTGTAATTAACTGATTTTTAATAATGACTTTGTAATGATCTGAATAATACTGAATGATGAACTATGTTTTATTCTATTCAATACTTGATGGCCACTGAGTGCCAATAATTAATGTCACTCCACGAATTGTTATTAATTATGCCATTGATTAGCTCTTGTTTCCAATGTTGATACTTTGTAATTTGAAATGAATGTGACTGTTTCATAATGCTTTGTAATTAGGAAAAGACTAATGATTCTTAATAGATTGGAATGACACATAATTAATTAACTATGGTACTGTTTAATAATGCTTTGTAATTAATTAAGGCTACAAATGATTAATTAATTAACTGTAATTAGACAAATGATTAATTAACGACAAATGATTAATTAACTGTAATTATACAAATGATTAATTAACTGTAATTAGACAAATGATTAATTAATGACAAATGATTAATTAACTGTAATTAGGAGAAGGTTAATGATTCTTAATTATACTCTGTAACTGAAAAGAATGCGATTATTTCATAATATTTTGTAACCAGGAAAAGAAGGCTACTGATTCTATGTAAAACAATTAATGAACATTTTTCTGTAATACTACATACTTGGTACAGAAATGTTCAATAACTGGGCTATGAATGCCACGAACTATCAATGAAGACTGTAATTGTCAATATTATGTGACTTGATGTCCTTCACCTCATAAGCTGACTACCCTGAATTACTGCAATGTCCATTTGTCCTGTTTATCCCAGTGATCATGGAGCACTATATTTGGTTTTGCACTAATTCTACGTTGGTGTGCCTTGTAAGAGTGTGGTGTTGACACGACATGCTGTCCACCACCATGAGCGATGAAGACATCATTATGGTCCCACTGTTTGGTGTACCTAATGTACTGCCAAAATGAAAACATGGAACATTACTACGACAGTTCAGTGTCTTGGCTACACTGATAAATTCTGATGGGAAAAGAACTTCAAGTTGTGTCACTTGGTGTTGTACTACTGTGGAAAGATATGGACTTTCAGAGCAGCTGTGTGCAATCTAAAGTGCTACAACCATGATGCAATCCTTCCCTTTCCTATCCTGATTCTTGTCACATAAAAAAAAAATTTTTTTTTGGTAACATCATTTATGTTCATAGGTTATACATTTTTCGATTCGCTCCAGTGTGAGTACACTTATGTCACTGGTCGACATGATGTTTGCCATTATGTTTATTTGTTGTGAAAATACTAAAGACATTTTTCAGTGCATGTGCACTTTGGACATGAATTTTTTTTTTTTTTTTTGCCATTATGTTTATTTGTTGTGACAATGCTAAAGACATTTTTCAGTGCATGTACACTTGTCAACATAATATTTTTTGCCAGTCTGTTTATTTGTTCTGAATATGCTAAAGAATTTTTTCAGTGCCTGTGCACTTTGTTATCTGTCAAATAATTTGTATATACTTTTCTGATTTGCTACTATGTTTTGTACTCACATTTTGTCTTTGTCTGATATATTTTGTACTTAGTGCGTGTGCACAACATTTACTTTATGTACTACATCTAATTATTCTTGCCAGTCTGTTTATTTGTTCTGCATATGCTAAAGAATTTTTTCAGTGCCTGTGCACTTTATCTGTCAAAAAGTTTGTATATACTTTTTTCTGATTTGCTACTATGTTTAGTATTCACATTTTGTCCTTGTCTGATATATTTTGTACTTAGTGCGTGTGCACAACATTTAAATATTCTGTAAGTTGTAGGATTTTGTTAATTAAAGAAAAATTTTGCCGCGCTTGGCAAGTCCAAATGACTCACCATCGCTGCCAAATTTTTGCCCCCCGAGTGGAGGGTTATGAAACACGTATGTAACGCAGCAGCGATGGCGAGGCATTGTAGCATCTGTGACCAGAGAGTATGCGCTTGACCGCGCGAGTGTTGCGAGCGGTTCTCAGTCAGTAGTAGTCTTTGCGAGTTAGTTGTCGCTATGCAGAGTAGCAGTCAGTCAGTCGTTGCGAGTCTGTCAGTGCAGTCGTTGCGAGTCTGTAGCTCTGTCTAGTTGAGAGCAGTACTCAGTCTGTAGTCGTCATGCAGAGCGGTCGGTCAGTAGTAGCAGCCCAGTGCGGTTGTGTGATGTAGGCGGTCGGCAACAATGGTCAAGATGAGGAATAAGGTATACTGTTAATTAATATAATCATTAGATAATGAAAAATTTTATTTATTGTAATTATTCTCCAACAAGTCTCTCAATAATAATTTTTTTATTTCAAAAGCATTTTCTCAAAAGTTTAATTTTTTTTGAACTAAAGATCTCGTTGCACTTCCCATTTCATTCCACTTCTTTTTGAAGAAAAATTTTACTAGAATTACAAAAAAAAAAAAGGAGAATATTATTATTTGCAATGTAGTTCCTCCAAGTGGTGCGCAACAACAAGAGCAGATATGTGACATCCATTTATTCTGAGGTAAGACTTTAATTCTGATTGTTTTTACACAGGGCCAAAGACCGATATTTCGGTTTAATTGAATTTTCTTGTCACTGAATGGGCTTTAATTTTTTGAAGGATTTATATTTGAGTCAGATTGCGAATTTCACATTTGTTGCCATTGTCAGTACATTTGATTGTAGGCAGGTTACGCATAGAGCCATGTCCATCAGCATTTCTAATTAGTATCGTTATTTTCTTTTAAAATTTTTGTGGGGAGGTTACACTTGGCTCCCATTTCTATTAAGTATTGTCAATTTTCTTTCTTTTAAAATTACGGTGGGGAGGTTACACCGTGTAGCCGCTTGTTGCGTGTAGTGGACTCCTGACCTATCCAGCGGAACCCGAAACCCCACCACCCTATGGCGCAAGTCGAGGAATCTGCAGCCCACACGGTCGCAGAACCGTCTCAGCCTCTGATTCAGACCCTCCACTCGGCTCTGTACCAAAGGTCCGCAGTCAGTCCTGTCGACGATGCTGCAGATGGTGAGCTCTGCTTTCATCCCGCTAGCGAGACTGGCAGTCTTCACCAAATCAGATAGCCGCTGGAAGCCAGAGAGGATTTCCTCCGATCCATAGCGACACACATCATTGGTGCCGACATGAGCGACCACCTGCAGATGGGTGCACCCTGTACCCTTCATGGCATCCGGAAGGACCCTTTCCACATCTGGAATGACTCTCCCCGGTATGCACACGGAGTGCCCATTGGTTTTCTTCCCCTCTCTTGCTGCCATTTCCCTAAGGGGCCCCATTACGCGCCTGTTATTAACCTCTGCACAGAGTCACTGGCGCAATGTGCTGTACAGGTGTGCTCGGTCGTTAGGATATCTGGATGAATGAAACGCAACTAATGTGGCGTACACAGGCAGGAGGCTACCCTGAAGGTCAATTTAACATCACGAAAAGGTTCAGCGTCGAATTGCATGTAAATATGTAGTTCCCAAAAAATTTAAATTACACTACTCGCCATTAAAATTGCTACACCAAGAAGAAATGCATATGATAGACGGGTATTCATTGGACATACATAATATACTAGAACTGACATTTTCACGCAATTTGGGTGCATAGATCCTGAGAAATCAGTACCCAGAACAACCACCTCTGGCCGTAATAATGGCCTTGATACGCCTGGGCATTCAGTCAAACAGAGCTTGGATGGCGTGTACAGTTACAGCTCCCCATGGAGCTTCAACACGATACCACAGTTCATCAAGAGTAGTGACTGGCATATTGTTACGAGCCAGTTGCTCGGCCACCATTGACCAGACGTTTTCAGTTGGTGAGAGATCTGGAGAATGTGCTGCCCAGGGCAGCAGTCGAACATTTTTTGTATCCAGAAAGGCCTGTGTACAGCATCTGCAACATGCGGTCGTGCATTACCCTGCTGAAATGTAGGGTTTCGCAGGTATCGAATGAAGAGTAGAGCCACGGGTCGTAACACATCTGAAATGTAACGTCCACTTTTCAAAGTGCCGTCAATGCGAACAAGAGGTGACCGAGACGTGCAACCAATGGCACCCCATACCATCACGCCGGGTGATACACCAGTATGGCGATGACGAATACACGCTTCCAATGTGCGTTCACCGTGATGTCACCAAACACGGATGCAACCATCATGATGCTGTAAACAGAACCTGGATTCATCCGAGAAAATGACGTTTTGCCATTCGTGCACCCAGGTTCGTCGTTGAATACACCATCGCAGGCGCTCCTGTCTGTGATGCAACGTCAAGGGTAACCGCAGCCATGGTCTCCGAGCTTATAGTCCATGCTGCTGCAAACGCCGTCGAACTGTTCGTGCAGATGGTTGTTGTCTTGCAAACGTCCCCATATGTTGGCTCAGGGATCGAGACGTGGCTGCACCATCCGTTACAGCCATACGGATAAGATGCCTGTCATCTCGACTGCTAGTGATACGAGGCCGTTGGAATCCAGCACGGTTTTCCGTATTACCCTCCTGAACCCACCGATTCCATATTCTGCTAACAGTCATTGGATCTCGACCAACGCGAGCAGCAATGTCGCGATAGGATAAATCGCAATCGCAATAGGCTACAATACGACCCTTATCAAAATCGGAAACGTGATGGTACGCATTTCTCCTCCTTACAAGAGGCATCACAACAACGTTTCACCAGGCAACGCCGGTCAACTGCTCTTTGTGTATGAGAAATCGGTTGGAAACTTTCCTCATGTCAACACGTTGTAGGTGTCGCCACTGCCGCCAACCTTGTGTGAATGCTCTGAAAAGCTAATCATTTGCAAATCGCAGCATCTTCTTCCTGTCGGTTAAATTTCGCGTCTGGAGCACGTCATCTTCGCGGTGTAGCAATTTTAATGGCCAGTAGTATAGTAAATCCGAAATATTACATACGGATGAGAGCCGACACAGTCTGGAGGGAACACGTAAAGCACCCAGGAGCACTGTCTGACATAATCGTTTCGGAGGTCCATGTGTTATCGTGTGCGGAAGCTTCATGTTGCATGGACGCACTGACCTTCAAATCTTTGAACACGGTACACTCAGCGGTGGATACTGTACTCCCCTTGCGCGTCCTTCAAAAGGTGCATTCGGCCCTGACTTCATTTTTGTGGATGGCAATGCGGACTGTGTCGAACAGCGTAGCTGCAGGAGCTCTTGGAATCGAGAGGATGTTAGGTGGACGGAGAGGCCTGCTCGTTCCCCCGGCTTAAGTCCCAACGAGGACGTGTGGGACACGCTGGGGAGGGGTATTGCAGCACGCCCACCTGCACCAACGACCCTTCCGAAAATTCCTGCAGATTTCAATGCTGGGTCACCAGCAAGTGTCAGCGAGCGAACCATTCAACGAGACATCATCGATATGGGCTTGATGATTGCACGACACAAAGCCTTAAGCCTCGCCTGGGCCCGTCAACACCGACAATGACTGTTGAAGACTGGAAACGTGTTACCTGGTCGGACGTGTCTCGTATCAAATTGTATTAAACTGATGAATGTCTACGGGTATGGAGACAACCTCATGAATCCACAGAACCTGCATGTCCGCAGGGGACTGTTCAAACTGGTGAAGGCTCTGTAATGCCGTGGAGCGTGTGCAGTCGAAGTGATATGGGACCCCTGATACGTCTAGATACGACTCTGACAGATGGCACGTACGTAAGAATTCTGTCTGATCATCTGTAACCATTCACGTCCATTATGCATTCCGACGGACTTGGGCAAATCCAGCAGGACAATGCGACACCCCACACGTCCAGAATTGCTACAGAGTGGCTCCAAGAACACTCTTCTGAGTCCAAAAACTTCCGGTGGCTACCAAACTGCCCAGACATGAACATTATTGACATATATGGGATGCCTTGCAACGTGCTGTTCAGAAGAGATCTCCCCTCCTTACGGATTTATGGACAGCCGTGTAGGATTCATGGTGTCAGTTCCCTCAAGCACTGCTTGAGATAGTCGAATCCATGCCACGTCGTGTTGCGGCACTTCTGCGTGCTGGTGGGGTCCTACACGATATTAGGCAGCTGCACCAGTTTCTTTGGGCCTTCAGTGTATATGCTACATGCACTTCTTACAACGTTTCGAAAGACGAATACTGTAATCAAAAAGAGATTCAATTTTTAAAAGTTTTCTATCATATATTAATTCTATGACACTCGCCTTTTACAGGTGCAGTTCTGTACGAGGACGTCGGAAATGGGTAGTTCCCACTCAGTTAAAAGTATCTCATGTACAGTGAATCACTTTTATATCGTATCCATTAACAGAGCACCGAAGTTTTCCGTTGACTATGTGGGGGCCTCAAGAAAAGGTCTAAAGGAGTCAAACGCGAGAACCTAGGCTTCCAAACAGGTGCTCGATTTCGACCTACCTATCTTTCCCTGAAAGTCGTGTCGAAGTGTCGAAATCGTTTCAAGGGTACGTTGTGCTTCGTCGTATATTAACTGGTTGTTATACTCTCACGACATAAACTCAGGTGCCTTCTACAACGACTGAATGGAAAGTGGCGATGGAGTGAATGAGGCAAAATGTAAATAAAAAACAACATGTGATTGCATCATGCAAGTAATCATTTGGGGGGGGGGGGGGGGGTGAAGCCTATCGTGTAGATGAATTACAAAAGAAACATTAACATTAGCACGAGACCTACAAACGTGAGTCAATTTTGGTCTCTTTGTAACATAGAAACTGGCCGTTTCCGGATTATGTCTCTAATTTCCAACGTGTGCTGAGTTTGTTTATCATTCCGCGAAGTATAAACATCTTAAAAAGTTGTCAACAGTCTCTTAAAATGGAGCGGGAGTTTCGATGTAAGTAGCAAAAAACTAACTCAGTTTCCCTTATCTTTTTTATATTCTTTTAGTTCGCCGTTAGATCCGATTAAAGAAAATTAGTCCTCCTCTTACAACGTTTTTTGCGTTTTTGGCGCCACGACCCCAAATTTCGCCACAACGAAAACAGCCAACAACTTGTGCTCAGTATAAGCAGAATGATATTAAAAACGTGAACAGCCGTCTGACGATGGAGCTGTGGGTTCCAAACGGTAACGCCATTTGTTCTCAACAAACAGCCGTGTCAAAAATGGTTGTCAACTATTTTTACTTTTTATAAAAATGACTTGTACAGCTATACATTTGAATACTTATTTTTGTAGCGATCATCATTTCTGATATTAAGTACGAATCAAAGCTGTTAAATTTTTGTGACTTTTCTTTTGTTTTTAAACAAGCGTCTCCGTTCCATAGAATGTTTATAAAAACTAAAAAGACGAGAACTTCCAGAATATTATCTAGGAGCTGCGAGAACGTAACTCGGCCTTTTACTGGATACTTCTGTATAAGAATTTAGTATTGGATACTTTACGACTAGAGTTCGCGTAGCTAATTTTTTGGGTGTGCAGTCGAGTTATTGTTGTCACATTCCTTCTACCATATTTGGACTACTTACGTAGTTTTTTTTTTTTTTTTGCTCAAAGTCTGTATAGCACTTTCATTACTTCGTCGTTCAGATGTTTTCATTCTCAGGCAGAAAACTGTACAGCGCACTGCTGTACGTCTTGGCGTATTTAGCCAAATATCGAGTTTTCCTTTCTGTCGAACAGAGAACACACGGTTTGTGCTTACAACATATTATGTTATCAACCGATTTCCAGTAGTATGGAGTATTTTTGGAAACCATCCCCCCCTCCCCCTCTGATAGAATGAAATTAAGTAATCATCCAGGCTTTCATGGCGAAACTGATGATGCCTAAGTTTCTGTGTTTGCAGCCGAGACAAGAAGCAGAAAGTCGTATATTTGTCAACAGAAAAGCAATGAACGACAAAGATATGAAAGCGCTGAACAACACCTCACCAAGACATACATGAATGCAATCGAAATATCGTGAAACGCATGTGACATACACAGCAACTTGGAAAAAATTCCACCGAGAATGCTTGAAAAATCATTTTACACAGCTAATCTCTCACACGGTGCAATACATTCTATGATCATATATCTGTTAATTCGGCAATGTGTCAATGTATCAAAAGCCTGTGGTTTACGTGGGAATGCCAATTAATTATTTGGGCTGTAATTTTAAATTCTGCTGTTCGTCACACAAGCGACCCTATTCTCTTTGCTGCATTAAAATAATACTTTCGTGGCCACTTAATTAAACAAAACCCAACGTTTAAATTTCGCAGAATGGGCATATGATTAGTGAAACTGAACAGTTCATATTTATAGGTGTTCAGATAGATAGTAAATTGTCGTGGAAAGCCCTCGTTCAAGATCTTGTTCAAAGACTTAATGCTGACATTTTTGCTATTCGTACGGTATCGGAAGTAAGTGATCGTTCGAAACAAAAATTAGTCTACTTTGCTTATTTTCATTCGCTTATGTACTATGGTTTTATATTTTGGGGTCACTCTCGCCATTCTAAATGGATATTTTTGGCTAAGAAACAGTCGGTTCGGGCAATAAATGGTGTAAGTTCGCGAACCTCTAGTCGGCCCTTGTTCACGAGTCTGGCTATTCTGACATTGGCCTCTCAACATATTCTTTACTGTCGTTTCTTGCTAACAATATTAGCTTATTCCGAAGAATAAGCAACTTTCACTCAGTTAATACTCGGCAGAAATCCAACCTCCATTTGGATCGGACTTCTTAACTCTTGTGCAGATGGTGTGCAGTATACTGCTGCATCCATTTTCAATAAGCTACCACAAGAAGTCAAAAATCTTAGCAGTATTTCACAAGCTTTCAAATCGGAACTGGAGAGTTTCCTCAAGCGTCACTCCTATTCTAGCGAGGAGTTCCTTGAAAAATTAAGCTGATTCTTATATTGTTGACTGCATTTACTGAAACTTATGGCTTGACTTTTTTGGGTTCGTAAACATTTTATTTCTATCTGTTATTACTTTTATGTTGTAATTTCATGTACTGACACGGTCCATGATCTTGGAGATTTTCTCCTCAGTTGGGTCCTACGGAACTTGACGTGTAACTAAAAAAATAAAACAAAATCACCAGTATTTGTAACTACATAATTACAGAAAAACAAATATATTAAATACTTTGGTGATTGAAGCTATTATTACTAACTATATTCTGAAATTTTTTGTTGCAAGACGATGAGTATTTCAATATTCTACTGTGGCTGGTTCCTTCTCTGGGACGACAGCGATTAATTTTGGAACGTGTGGCATCTACGATGCAATCGACGTGGTCGCTTTTATACTCAGCTTTCATTCACGCAGTAATTAATTCTGATGTTCCCAACAGTCGGGCCGTAATTGGCACTCCCCAGTTTGATTATGGGAAAGGTCTGATGCGACAGAGCTGTCAAACTGTGTACAAAATGCGGATGCATAATGTTCGATTGACTGCTAATTTTAGTCTTTGTAAGCGCGTGACGCGTTGGAAACATAATTTGTGTTGCTTAGTAATGTACCGGTTGTGAGCAAGTAAATTTGTTTGCGTGAGTCAACGTGCGGCAATATTTGGATTAACCCTTAGATTACAAATAATCGATTACGAATCGCGACACTTCTTTCTTTGTCCATTTGATGCACTGATAGGGAGAGAGAGACAGCGTCCATTGCTCGTGACTGACACACTTATGCACTACATTTATGTGGAACGTTTAATTATAAATGACGGAGAAATCAATGCGTTAATAGATTTTAACCTACACAGACAACTGAATGTCTGCTCCCACGGAGAACTTACGTACTATACCATGGATTTTTTGTCACGCTTGAGTGCCTTATTTACTTATAGCTGAATCCTTATCAAATGAAAGCTGTCTCGTAACCGGAACACAATTTCACAGTATCACTTCTGAATAAATTAGTGTATCTGTAACAGTCTTTATATTTTCCATCAATAATTAATCTAAAAGAAAGAAATTTATTTCCCTTCTTAGTAAACTGTCTTTGCCTGGGTTAGATTCTATGGTGCAAATTTCAGATGAAAGGAGGAAGGGGAAGGAAACCAAAATCAGGTAAAAAAAGGAACGAAAAGTTGTTGATTTACTCAACTAATTCAACTATTTCTCTTTCTCCTATTCTAGTTTATTGAGTTACAAATAATACGCCAAATCATCACTCATCAGAAGAAGGAAAAAACATGAAGCCATTGTACTGTAAGATGTTAAGTATCTCTAGATTTTTAAAAATAAGTCTGTTTCTGTTAAGAGACATAATGCCTTTATACACTCCTGGAAATGGAAAAAAGAACACATTGACACCGGTGTGTCAGACCCACCATACTTGCTCCGGACACTGCGAGAGGGCTGTACAAGCAATGATCACACGCACGGCACAGCGGACACACCAGGAACCGCGGTGTTGGCCGTCGAATGACGCTAACTGCGCAGCATTTGTGCACCGCCGCCGTCAGTGTCAGCCAGTTTGCCGTGGCATACGGAACTCCATCGCAGTCTTTACACTGGTAGCATGCCGCGACACCGTGGACGTGAACCGTATGTGCAGTTGACGGACTTTGAGCGAGGGCGTATAGTGGGCATGCGGGAGGCCGGGTGGACGTACCGCCGAATTGCTCAACACGTGGGGCGTGAGGTCTCCACAGTACATCGATGTTGTCGCCAGTGGTCGGCGGAAGGTGCACGTGCCCGTCGACCTGGGACCGGACCGCAGCGACGCACGGATGCACGCCAAGACCGTAGGATCCTACGCAGTGCCGTAGGGGACCGCACCGCCACTTCCCAGCAAATTAGGGACACTGTTGCTCCTGGGGTATCGGCGAGGACCATTCGCAACCGTCTCCATGAAGCTGGGCTACGGTCCCGCACACCGTTAGGCCGTCTTCCGCTCACGCCCCAACATCGTGCAGCCCGCCTCCAGTGGTGTCGCGACAGGCGTGAATGGAGGGACGAATGGAGACGTGTCGTCTTCAGCGATGAGAGTTGCTTCTGCCTTGGTGCCAATGATGGTCGTATGCGTGTTTGGCGCCGTGCAGGTGAGCGCCACAATCAGGACTGCATACGACCGAGGCACATAGGGCCAACACCCGGCATCATGGTGTGGGGAGCGATCTCCTACACTGGCCGTACACCACTGGTGATCGTCGAGGGGACACTGAATAGTGCACGGTACATCCAAACCGTCATCGAACCCATTGTTCTACCATTCCTAGACCGGCAAGGGAACTTGCTGTTCCAACAGGACAATGCACGTCCGCATGTATCCCGTGCCACCCAACGTGCTCTAAAAGGTGTAAGTCAACTACCCTGGCCAGCAAGATCTCCGGATCTGTCCCCCATTGAGCATGTTTGGGACTGGATGAAGCGTCGTCTCACGTGGTCTTCACTTCCAGCACGAACGCTGGTCCAACTGAGGCGCCAGGTGGAAATGGCATGGCAAGCCGTTCCACAGGACTACATCCAGCATCTCTACGATCGTCTCCATGGGAGAATAGCAGCCTGCATTGCTGCGAAAGGTGGATATACACTGTACTAGTGCCGACATTGTGCATGCTCTGTTGCCTGTGTCTATGTGCCTGTGGTTCTGTCAGTGTGATCATGTGATGTATCTGACCCCAGGAATGTGTCAATAAAGTTTCCCCTTCCTGGGACAATGAATTCACGGTGTTCTTATTTCAATTTCCAGGAGTGTAGATGCTAAAGCTTCTTTCGACGGCCACAGAAGGCAGCTGAACAAGGTTTGTATTCACTCAGAATGGCAGCTCTACATATGTGACAAAATCAATACCCTGATTCTTCCGAATACTAGACTCAAGTCTGTCTTTGTCACAATCATGTAATTTCTTCTTCACGAAAGTATAGATATTCCACTGTTTTTCCTTTTCAAGACCTTATTCTTTTAATCGTTCAATAACTGCAATTAGGTCCTTGTAACAATGAACAAAAAATAGTTCTATCTGCAAATTACGTATTTGTCCCGCAGCAAAAGTTGTTGTGCCACAGAAATTGCTCCTGCGTCGGCTTGATCCAAAGAAAGCACAAACTCTTTAATCGTGTCGAAATTCTCACACAGCATAGGAGCACACTCAGTCCAAAATCCCCAGCTAGTAAGGACCGGGAAATTTGGAAGAGGCAGGCAGTGATTTCCCTATAAGTACAAACACGGCTCGGGGCTTTCAGTAGAATCTTCTTCAGGGCAGAGACGAACTGATTTGCGATGTCCTATTCGTTCCTTAGGGATTCACAAGCCTTGTGAAAGGCGTGGACCAAGCATGTTACACGCTTCAACTTAAAGAACAAAGGTTTCAATTCGTTAACAGCTGACCTCATGTGTAGAACTTGGTCTGTAACCGTTAGAACAACTTTTTCAAACTCGATATCACTAGACCACAGCTTTGACAAAAGTCCATGATTGATTGCCTTACTCTGCTAACAATGGCTTTCTACAGCTCGCACATTTTAACAGCACATGCTTAACGTTCTCCCCTGTTAAGAGTAAAACTAAAATGTTCAAAACATATTGTGTTATTGAATCTATGGTTACATCCAAAATGATTTCCACATCGCAGTCAAACACTTTCTCCTTGATTCTTTGTATGGTTTCTTGCTAAACAGGCACCATTTAAATTTTTCTTAAACTACTCTCATAGAGCGTTGACATCTTTGTGTATTTTTGAAGAAATTACTTGAAGGCTGGATGGTTCAACTTCATCATCTTGAACAGTTTCCAGTCCCAGACTGGGTCTGTTTGGAACATATGCCTCGCCACTTAGTCCTGTTTTCCAACCATCTTCCTGTGTTCACTCTGGTCCAGTCCTCGCCTCGTTTTTCAACGCACTCCTCCACACCTTTCGACCATCTATCCCATGGTCTTACTCTTAGTCGTTTACTTCGCATCTACATTTCGTGTATCGTCTTGGAAATTCTCTCGTTTTCCACCCTCTCTATGTGCGCATATCATCTTAGCCTTAATGTTTCTATCCTGTTCTGCAAGGGTTCCTCTTTCACTACTACCCTTATCCTTTCATTCCTCATCCTGTCTATCCTTGTTACTCCTAACGTACTTCTAAGGAACTTGATTTCACATACCTGCAATCTCCTTACATTTCTTTTCTTCATTACCCATGTTGGGGTGTAGTAACTTCTATGTGTTACTTACTTGCTTTTTTGTGGGACGTCTTTGTTCCAAACAAGGCTCCTAACACTTCGAGGGAATGCTTCTGTCTGTCTGCCATATTCACTGATCAGTTTTTCATTTGTTCTATTTTCCTCTGTCACAGTTCCCAAGTACTTCGCACTTTCCAACTTCTTCAATTTTTCACCTCCAATCCTTATTCCACTAGTCGGCCTATCTTTCTTTCTAGCTGTAACCAGGACCTCACATTTGTTGACTTTAAATTTCACTCCATACTGTCTCACAATTTCTCCCCAAGCATCCAGCTGTTCCTGAATATCCTCCTCCCAGTTTCCGCAGATCATCGGGTCATCCGCGAACATCATTGATTTCATCTTGCCTTCTCCAGTTTTTTCTGCCAGCTTAATCATTATCTCATCCAAGACCACGGCGAAGAGCAGAGGTGACAGTACACTGCCCTGTTTCACACAGCTTGATTGCTGGAAATCCTCCGTCCTTTTATTTCTTACTTTCATACAATTGAGACTCCCACAGCATATCTCCTCCTCTCTACTTGTCGTCTCGTTTTCTACTCCCTTCTTTTCTAGTTCTTTCCAGACGTTTCTTCTACAGACGCCAACAAATGCTTTTTCTGTATCGAGAAAGGCCATCACAAAGTCTTCCCCAAACTCATAGTGGTGCACCTGGAGCTGTTTCACTGCAAATATGAAGTCAACAGTTGACCTCCCAAGTCTGATGCCACGCTGTTCCTCCCTCGATTTGTTCTCCACCCTTGTTCGGATTCTACTCTCCAGAATTATTTGCATATGCCTCGGCACAGTATGGTATCTGAGTGACTCCTCTGTAGTTTCTACGATGGATGGTTCAGCTTATTGAGTGGAATTCCTGCCTATGTAAGAGCTCAACAAAAATCGACGTTGAATGCCTCCGAATCTGGCTTTTTGAAGAACACAGTTACTTTCTTGAAGAGTCGTAGTCTTTTGATGCCGAGATCTAGAAATTTGTTGTTTGATGCGATCTCGCTGGTGTTTTCATCTAACAAAATTTTTAAAATGCAAATTGTCTATCACATAACAGTTCCATTAGTTTCTATGGAATATTTTTTGTATTCCTGAGCTAGAACAGAAAAATGGGTCACCCGGCGTCTTGGCGTGGTAAAATGTAGTAACACAATCGTTTAGTAACAAACTTCAGGTCACGAACAGCAGACTACTGATTGTGGTGAAACTAAAAGAATGGGAATGCTATTTGCATTGTTACAGGCAGTTTACAGCGGTAATGTGAGAGAAAGAGGATCTGCCGTACACATAGTTATTTTCGACTGTTGCAGGTTTGCTTTCAGGCCCATGTTTACTGAAAGAGGTAGGTTTACTATTTGCATGCTCGCTGAAAGCTGAGAAGAGGTTAATTTAAAGTGAAATATTTTATATTGATCTGAAACCGTATAAAAATGAAATCAAATGCCAGGTCATTTCTAATATTAAAATGAGTCCACGAAGGTTATTGAAAGGCTGCAGTACAAGAAAAAAATGAAGAAACGGAATTATGGACATAGCTGGAGATAAAAGGGTAAAAAGTGTCAAAAAAGGGAAAAAGTGGCATGAAGATTTGTCTTTTCGCAAATAGAAGCAAAATTTTACACTGTGGTACCTTTAATTTACCATAAGAAAAAAGGTGCGCATCTAAAAATCCTAAAACTGGTTATTACTGTTATCAGCGTCTACATGCTTCGAAAGACTGCTGAATTTACCACGGTGTATACTAAAGAAAAATCAAGACACGGGGAAAGCGTTCGACAATGTCAAATTCCGCAAGCTGTTTCAAATTCTGAGAAAAATAGGGGTAAGCTACAGGGAAAGACGGGTAATATACCATACGTACAAGAAGCAAGAGGGAACAATAAGAGAGAAAGACCAACAACGAAGTGCTCGGACTAAAAAGGGTGTAAAGCAGGGATGCAGTCGAAGAAGCAGTGACGGATATAAAAGAAAGGTTCAACAGTGGAATTAAAATGCAAGATGAAAAGGTATCAATGGCAAGATTCACTGATGACGTTTCTATCCTCAGTGAAAGGAAAGAAGAATTAAAGGATATTTTAAATGGAATGGACAGTCAATGGGTACAGAATGTGGATGTACAGTAAAGCTAAGAAAGACGGAGGTAACGAGAAGTGGCAGAAATGAGACCAGCGAGAAAATCAACATCAGAATCGGGGATCATTAAGTTAAGGAATATAGCTGCCAAGGCAGCAAAATAACCCATGATGGACGGAGCAAATCGCAGACTAGCAATGGCAAAAAGTACATTCCTTCCCAAGAGATGTCTACTAGTTTCAAACATAAGTCTTAATTTGTGGAATAAATTTCTGGGAATGTGCGTTTGGAGCATAGCATGGTATGGTAGTGAAACATGGACTCTGAAAAAACCAGAACAGGCGAGATAAGAAGCTACAGGACTTTTGGTCAGGTGCATACAGGGTTATAAATACAGAATCAAATAGGGGTAATGCAGGAGTAGGTTTAATAATGAATAAAAAAAATAGGAGTGCGGGTAAGCTACTAGAAACAGCATAGTGAACGAATTATTGTAGCCAAGATAGATACGAAGCCCACGCCTACTACAGTAGGACAAGTTTATATGCCAACTAGCTCTGCAGATGACGAATAAATTGATGAAATGTATGATGAGATAAAAGAAATTATTCAGATAGTGAAGGGAGACGAAAATTTAATAGTCATGGGTGAATTGAATTCGAGAGTAGGAAAAGGGAGAGAAGGAAACGTATTAGGTTAATATGGATTGGGGGTAAGAAATGAAAGAGGAAACCGCCTGGTAGAATTTTGCACAGAGCATAACTTAATCATAGCTAACACTTGGTTCAAGAATCATGAAAGATGGTTGATTACATGGAAGAAGCCTGTTGATACTAGAAGGTATCAGATAGATTATATAATGGTAAGACAGAGATTTAGGAACCAGGTTTTAAATTGTAAGACGTTTCCAGGGGCAGATGTTGACTCTGACCACAATCTATGGGTTATGAACTGTAGATTAAAACTGAAGAAACTGCAAAAAGGTGGGAATTTAAGGAGATGGGACCTGGATAAACTGACTGAAGACCCGTTTTATGGAAGAGTTCTGCATCAAGACAACGCACCGGCTCATACCACACAGTCTGTTAAGAGGTTTCTAGCGAAGTACAGCATCCCACCATATTCGGCTGACCTGTTGTGGTGTGCATACTGTAAGTCCTTCGGTACACACACGATCAGATTATTTGACTTGTCGCTCTAACGAAGTAGGCGAGTGTCAGCAATATGTCTCGTGGTCTTATCGTGGCGTGCTTATCTTCTGCCGTTAGGTCAGACGATAGAAACGCCACTTGCACGCTTAGAGTAGCAGATTGACGTTGACCAACTTTAAACAGAACTTGATTAAGTTTCACACACATTTATTAAAATAATAAAAAGCATAGACATTACGTAACTTGATTCTGGATGCTGTTTACAAATGAGAGTCTGAAGTTCCTTTGGTCTTGGTACGTTAATCGTATTCTCACATATCTCTGATACTTGACAAAGTGTCTATTCATTTATCTTCATGGCTATGTACAGGAATATGGTAATCTTATTAGGTGCAGACTGAAACTTGACTGTAGACTGGTACAGACTAATGCAGACTGGTACAGACTGGTGCAGACAAATGTAGACTGACTAATCAGAGGTCAGTACACTCATTATAATACCTCGCGCACTCAGCTATCACTGCGGGAGTGTGATCTGCGAGGAGAAAAGGTTCTACGTTACCAGCACTCTCATTGGCTGCGTTACATATTAATACACGGATCGGCGGAAGCAGAATTTGGTCTGTCTCTAAGGCAGCGCCATCTGGTAGTGCGGAGACGGACGAGCGCTGCGCCTGCGCTGTTGTGCTTAGCGGGGCGCGCTCTAGTGGGAAAGTTGTATACGCCCTGACTGCGCGGAACTATGTACACAACACCTATCACCATGTGACTTGTCTATGCCCCAAAGTCAGACCTGCATAAAAGCAACAAGATTTCAGTCCGTTGAAGCAATGGAAGAAAAAGCGGCATGCGTCATCAAGGAGGGGAAGAATTCCAGCACTGTTTCCACCAATGGAAAGTTCGAATGGAGCGTTGTAAGGATAGAAGAGGGGAATAGGTTGAAGATGACAGTAATTAAAGATGTATGTTTTCGAAATGAATTGTTTTACAGGAGCAGTCCTATCATTTTGTAGCCACACCTCGTACCTCCGCATAGTTGCCACTTGCAGGGTGGATTGTGAGCGGCATTTGGCGTGTTTCAGACGGCGCTGAGCCACATCGCGGCCCACGGCTCGCTGCCCATGCTGGAGGCGCTGCTGCAGCACCCCGAGGTTGACGTCAACAAGGCCGACAACGAGGGCAACACGCCGCTCCACTACGCCGCGCAGGCCGGTGCGTACATCCTGGCCTAGGAGCAAGAAAAAACTGTCTTCACTGTTTCTATCTGTGCCAATCCTGGTCTATGAAACCAAATACAACGTGACCTTAACTTATGGACTCTTTATGCGCTTTTAACTGTTATTTCTTTAATGTTTATTTGCGCAATTGATTTCCGTATCTCCTCCTATGCTGTTATCTGACGTATAAAATGTAACTGAAATAATCTGCTGTTGTTGTTGTGGTCTTCAGTCCTGAGACTGGTTTGATGCAGCTGTCCATGCTACTCTATCCTGTGCAAATTTCTTCATCTCCCAGTACCTACTGCAACCTACATCCTTCTGAATCTGCTTGGTGTATTCATCTCTTGGTCTCCCTCTCAGATTTTTACCTCCACGCTGCCCTCCAATACTAAATTGGTGATCCTTCGATGTCTCAGAACATGTCCTGCCAACCGATCCCTTCTTCTAGTCAAGTTGTACCACAAGCTCCTCTTCTCCCCAATCCTATTCAATACTTCCTCATTAGTTATGTGATCTAGCCATCTAATCTTCAGCATTCTTCTGTAGTACCACATTTCGAAAGCTTCTATTCTCTTCTTGTCTAAACTATTTATCGTCCATGTTTCACTTCCGTACATGGCTACACTCCATACAAATACTTTCAGAAACGACTTCCTGACACTTAAATCTACACTCGATGTTAACAAATTTCTCTTCTTCAGAAACGCTTTCCTTGCCATTGCCAGTCTACATTTTATATTCTCTCTACTTCGACCATCATCGGTTATTTTGCTCCCCAAATAGAAAAACTCCTTTACTACTTGAAGTGTCTCATTTCCTAATCTAATTCCCTCAGCATCACCCGACTTAATTCAACTACATTCCATTATCCTCGTTTTGCTTTTGTTGAGGTTTATCTTATATCCTCCCTTCAAGACACTATCCATTCCGTTCAATTACTCTTCCAAGTCCTTTGCTGTCTCTGACACAATTACAATGTCATCGGCGAACCTCACAGTTTTTATTTTTTCTCCATGGATTTTAATTCCTATTCCGAATTTTTCTTTTGCTTCCTTCACTGCTTGCTCAATATACAGATTGAATAACATTGGAGAGGCTACAACCCTGTCTCACTCCGCAGCTCGTGGTCTTCTTGTAGCGTTCTCGCTTCCCGCGCCCGGGTTCGATTTCCGGCGGGGTCAGGGAATTTCTCTGCCTCGTGATGACTGGGTGTTTTGTGATGTCCTTAGGTTAGTTAGGTTTAAGTAGTTCTAAGTTCTAGGTGACTGATGACCATAGATGTTAAGTCTCATAGTGCTCAGAGCCATTTTAGCCTGTCTCACTCCCTTCCCAACAACTGCTTCCCTTTCATGTCCCTCGACTCTTATAACTGCCATCTGGTTTCTGTAAAAATTGTAAATAGCCTTTCGCTCCCTGTATTTTACCCCTGCCACCTTTAGAATTTGAAAGAGAGTATTACAGTCAACATTGTCAAAAGCTTTCTCTAAGTCTACAAATGCTAGAAACGTAGGTTTGCCTTTCGTTAATCTATCTTCTAAGATACGTCATAGGGTCAGTATTGCCTCACGTGTTCCAATATTTTTACGGAATCCAAACTGATCTTCCCCGGGGTCGCCTTCTGCTAGTTTTTCCATTCGTCTGTAAAGAATTCGCGTTAGTATTTTGCAGCAGTGACTTATTATACTGATAGTTCGGTAATTTTCACATCTGTCAACACCTGCCTAGTTTGGGATTGGAATTTTAATTCTGATCACTGAAGTTCCCAGGTCTTTATCTTTGAAGAATTACTCTGTTCCACGTGCGTAATATCTGTCCTGTGTTACCTGTCAGATGACTGCGAGCTCAGCTTGAGTACGTCGGTCATTTCTTGAAGTTATTTCGTATGTAAGCAGTTCAACGAAATAATAGACATACAGTTGTTTCTTTTTGATTTGATACATTACTTTCCCTTTGTTATTTCTGGCACCTACCGTTATCATACGCTCGTACCGTGGAATCCGCCACATTCGTTCATTCTGTTCAGCACTTAATTCTGTATTACCATTTATTATCGCAGCTATGGGTGCAATTTATTTATTTTTTCTTCACCAAACTGGGTCTAATAATCCTTTTGTTCAGCACTTTGTAAAAATAAAACTTATTTACTCGTCACACGTAACTCTGAAAGTGGACTAGGTGCAGAGTCTGACTACGTAAGGCAAAGTGTAGGTCCAGGCTATAATAGCTTATTTAATAAATCTCATAAATATCACTGTAACAGTATGGCTTCTACAACTTACTAGGGCCATCTCAAAAGTCCTGCACACTGCGCATGCGCGACCGTTACGATGGCGTGATCAAGTTGAAATTCATGTCACTTGTGAGCGAGATCTTAGTTTTCACGGTCGCATCGTCGTCGCTGGTTTGCGCTACTATGTCGTGACTATTCAGTTTTAAAGTGGCAGCTGAAACCGAGTCGGGTGAAATCACACGTAGTGACCAGCGTTCCGGCATCAAAATCGAACCCTGTCTGAAAAAACCCAACGGAAATTGACAACACTTGGAGAGAGGTGTGTGCGAATAGTGTAGTGGATCGTAGCAACAATACCACAGTGAAGGTCGGGTAAGCACTGAAGACAACACAAAACGTGGAGGGCCATCAACTGCAACAGACCAAACCTCTCAGGTTATTGTTAATAATATTTTCAGAGAGGATTGACGAAAAACATGTGGGTAAATTACTTATGAGGTCAGAATGTCTGTCACTTCAGTTTACAGAATCATAACTGAAAAGTTAAAGGGGAAAAAAGTTGTTGCCAGATGGGTTCCGCATGATCATCTGAGTGAAGAGCAGAAAGCGGGCCGCAAAAGAATCGCAGGAGTATTGCTTCAACGGTATGGAATAGAAGGAGAACAGTTCTGAAATTGTTCAACTTGATACCTGGATACCAGATTTTGAGCCATAACTGAAGTCTCAGTTGTTACAATGAAAAAGTTCCGACTCTACGCACTCAGTTCCGCTGCCAACAATCTAAGATGAAACTGATGATGATCTTTGCGTTCGACATTAATGGAGTCATAGCTACAACACTTCTGCAACAGTCGCGTACTACGAAATGTTTTTGTAAAATGTTTTGAGGCCCGAAAGTTCCTCATAGAAGGCGTGACATGCTTGCAGCTGATGTTCCCATTTTGCACGATAATGCAGGACCGCATACTGCCCTACCAGTGAGAGAAACGCTCCACAAATATGGATGGGAAATACTTTTCCACCCATAGTACATTCCAGACATGAGCCCACCAGACTTTGATTTGTTACCCAAATTGAAGGAACAACGCGGAAAACCATTCTTGTGAGGTGACACGAGTAATCAGCCAGCTCAACAATGAAGGTGTCCTACCCCGGATACAGAATTTCCCAAAACGCTGTGAAGCCGTCATACGCAAGAATGGAATTATATTTAAGTAGCGTAAGACAAATTATTTTTTCAGTTCTGTTACAGTGTGTAGACTTCTGAAATGACCCTCATATTTACATCTCAAAGCAATATCTGAATATTTCCTAACACCAAAGAGCATGGGAAATGGACGTGATACACTGATGTTTGGGCCGAAAGGAAAACAGGCAGGATGGAACGTTAGATACCACTTGAAATGAGTTCGGCTAAAAAACCATGCGATATTATGGGACAAAAATAGCAGCTTTGACCATATTTTACTATCGGAAGGTTAGTTAAGCATGCAGGGGATGAATACACTTCCTCGAAAATGGGCAAGCAATCACGAATCCGTCATTCACTTATGAAAGAGAAGCAGTTAGTTGAATAAATGGAATGAAGCTAACTGAAAGTCATGCTTCTGTAAGTTCCTTGAAGCTTGACAAATCACGTTGCTTTTGCTATTAAAATAGTTCAAATGGCTCTGAGCACTATGGGACTTAACATCTGAGATCATCAGTCCCCTAGGACTATTTAAACATAACTAACCTAAGGACATCACACTCATCCATGCCCGAGGCAGGATTCGAATCTGCGACCGTAGCGGTCGCGCGGTTCTAGACTGCAGCGCCTAGAACCGCTCGGCCACCCCGGCCGGCTTTTGCCATTACTTAAATACAACTTGCGGAATGCAATCCAGGAGTTAATCGGATGTCGCAAGTTGCAATGTGAGTCCTAATTGCTTTGTTTTAAAACTCTTAGATTTCAAGTGGGATGTCACGGTTCAATGTCGAAAAATTTAGAAACGTTTTTGGTTTAGTCGATTACTGATAATCGAAATTAGAAATTACTGATCTTTCATGAAAATGATTCTTTAAACATGATTTACATTCAGTGTTAAAAGATGAAAAGGCGTAAAGGTTGATGTGTTCCTTTCCTAAGTTCATGCATTCACGAGATACTGAAGCAACTGCATCGTTTTAGTCAAACAGTGCAAGTTGCGAAATTTGCACACACCTAGAAAAACTCATAAAGTTTTGTTTTTTTTCTCGACGTATGACAAGTGTCCCAAGTGTGCACCCCATTGATTCTGCAGCTATCAAGACGATAATCATATTCTTCCCATGTTGTGTGCAGCATGCGCTATCGATGTGTTCAGAAACACTGGTGATGCGAACTCACAGTTCTGATAGGTTTCTTGGTAGAGGAGGCGTGAATCATGAATCTTTCACGTAACCCCAACAGCAAAAATCGCATGGGGTTAGGTTGAGAGAGCATGAAGGCTACGACATGAAGTGCTGGTCATCATACCCACCACGACCTATCCGTTGGTTTCTCAATTTCCTGTTTAAGAATTCATGAATATCATGATGAAAGTGAAGTGGAGCACCATCTGTTGTTAGTCCATGCTGTGGGTCTCCAGTTGTGCCATGAGCCAGTTCTCCAGCATGTCTAGATACACGTGACCTGTAGCAGTCGTTTTGCAGAAGAGAAAGGGGCCATATACTGCAGACCGTGAGGTTGCAAAAAACACATGAACTTTCAGTGAGTCTCGAATGTGCTGCACAATAGCGTGAGGATTCCCTGTCCCCCATGTTCGCACATTGTTCCTGTCCACTGTGCCATTCACAAAAAACGTTGTTTCATCACTGAAGATGAGCGTCTCACAAACCTCATCCTCTTCCACAAACTGTTGCAAATGTGCCGAAAATTCAAAGCATTTGACTTTGTCAGGGCTGAGCAATTGCAAGCGGTAAGGCTTCATCGTTAATGGTTTCCTTAAGATCTTCCAAACAGTAAAAAAAAAAAAGGTTCAAATGGCTCTGAGTACTATGGGACTTAACTTCTAAGGTCATCAGTCCCCTAGAACTTAGAACTACTTAAACCTAACTAACCTAAAGACATCACACACATCCATGCCCGAGGCAGGATTCGAACCTGCAACCGCAGCGGTCGCGCGGCTCCAGACTGTAGCGCCTAGAACCGCCCGGCCACTCTGGCCGGCTTCCAAACAGTCAGTTGTGGTATGTTCAGCTCTCTGCTAGCTCTGTTTGTCGACTTCTGTGGGCTACGTGCGATACTCGCATGCTGGCCATGACGGTTTCTTCACTCACTGCAGACCGAGCCATTGATTTCCTTGAAGCTTTAAACAGCACGTAACATCGCCGAATGGAGTTGCCAGTTGGTGGATCTTTGTTGAACTTCGTTCTGAAGTACCGCTGCACTGTTAGGGCAGACTCATGTGAATTCATTTCAAACACAACATACGATCTCTCGGTCCTGTCGCCATCTTGCCTAACTACTCACTGTTGCGCTCTCCTGGCAGAAATCTGAAGTTCTGCTGCAACAATACACAGCCTTGAGTTTTTCTATATGAGTGTTTAGTTTTGTGACAATATGTCAATTACTTTAGCTACAGTGAATTTATGAAATTGCTTCAGTCATTTATTGTAGCCTTGTACTTGACAACAATATAAACTTTGGAATCTAGAATGTCTCCTTTATACTGGGTAGCAATAATTAAAGTGCAGCTACTTATCTAGGTCAAGTTTGACCTGTAATTATCGTAAGGCTGCGAAACGTAGTAGATATACTAATGAGTTAATGCGGTACTGATTTGGGCTGGAAAAAAAACTCAGTTTTAGCTGTGGCCACCAGGTGCAAATCTGGCGCTGCACACTGTTTGATGACAATATGGCACCCATGCTGTCATTTGACAAAAGATAAGGTGAATGAACAATTTGAGTATCGAGAAAAGAGACAGTGCTCTGTTATTGAAACTTTTTTTTGTGAACGTTAGCAACTATAGTGCTGCATTGAGAGAGTATTGCCAACTGAAATGTCTGATGTTAGGCTCGATGTCATCAAATGGTTAAAACAAGATGATAATGAAATTCTAAAACACAGGTGAGCTTGGTGTGGCACCTGGAAGTTACTGACGCGGCTGTTGCTGTTGTAACTGATCATAGAACATGTGCCCCAGGTAGTGCTTGTGCAGTGTCACGAGAATAGTCCCTCCCATGGTCAACAGTTTTTTTTTTTTTTCATTAGTCTACTGAGAGTAGCACTTGCAACCTACGTCCTCAATTATTTGCTTGACATATTCCAATCTCTGTCTTCCTCTACAGTTTTTGCCCTCTACAGCTCCCTCTAGTACCATGGAAGTCATTCCCTCATGTCTTAGCAGATGTCCTGTCATCCTGTCCCTTCTCCTTATCAGTGTTTTCCACATATTCCTTTCCTCTCCGATTCTGCGTAGAACCTCCTCATTCCTTACCTTATCAGTCCATCTAATTTTCAACATTCGTCTATAGCACCACATCTCAAATGCTTCGATTCTCTTCTGTTCCGGTTTTCCCACAGTCCATGTTTCACTGCCATGCAATGCTGTACTCCAGACATACATCCTCAGAAATTTCTTCCTCAAATTAAGGCCGATATTTGATATTAGTAGACTTTTCTTGGCCAGAAATGCCTTTTTTTGCCATAGCGAGTCTGCTTTTGATGTCCTCCTTGCTCCGTCCGTCATTGGTTATTTTACTGCCTAGGTAGCAGAATTGACTTCGTGACCATCAATCCTGATGTTAAGTTTATCGCTGTTCTCATTTCTACTACTTCTCATTACCTTCGTCTTTCTCCGATTTACTCTCAAACCATACTGTGTACTCATTAGACTGTTCATTCCGTTCAGCAGATCATTTAATTCTTCTTCACTTTCACTCAGGATAGCAATGTCATCAGCGAATCGTATCATTGATATCCTTTCACCTTGTATTTTAATTCCACTCCTGAACCTTTCTTTTATTTCCATCATTGCTTCCTCGATGTACACCCTTCTTAATACGAGCACTTCGTTCTTGATCGTCCACTCTTATTATTCCCTCTTGGTTGTTGTACATATTGTATATGACCCGTCTCTCCCTATTGCTTACCCCTACTTTTTTCAGAATCTCGAACAGCTTGCACCATTTTATATTGTCGAACGCTTTTTCCAGGTCGACAAATCCTATGAAAGTGTCTTGATTTTTCTTTAGCCTTGCTTCCATTATTAGCCGTAGCGTCAGAATTGCCTCTCTCGTCCCTTTACTTTTCCTAAAGCCAAACTGATCGTCACCTGGCGCATTCTCAATTTTCTTTTCCATTCTTCTGTATATTATTCTTGTAAGCAGCTTCGATGCATGAGCTGTTAAGCTGATTGTGCGATAATTCTCGCACTTGTCAGCTCTTGCCGTCTTCGGAATTGTGTGGATGATGCTTTTCCGAAAGTCAGATGGTATATCGCCAGACTCATATATTCTACACACCAACGTGAATAGGCATTTTGTTGCCACTTCCCCCAATGGTTTTAGAAATTCTGATGGAATGTTATCTGTCCCTTCTGCCTTATTTGACCGTAAGTCCTCCACAGCTCTTTTAAATTCCGATTCTAATACTGGATCCCTTATCTCTTCTAAATCGACTCCTGTTTCTTCTTCTATCACATCAGACAAATCTTCACCCTCATAGAGGCTTTCAATGTATTCTTTCCACCTATCTGCTCTCTCCTCTGCATTTAACAGTGGAATTCCTGTTGCACTCTTAATGTTACCACCGTTGCTTTTAATGTCACCAAAGGTTGTTTTGACTTTCCTGTATGCTGAGTCTGTCCTTCCGACAATCATATCTTTTTCGATGTCTTCACATTTTTGCTGCAGCCATTTCGTCTTAGCTTCCCTGCACTTCCTATTGATTTCATTGCTCAGCGACTTGTATTTCTGTATTCCTGATTTTCCCGGAACATGTTTGTACTTCCTCCTTTCATCAATCAACTGAAGTATTTCTTCTGTTACCCATGGTTTCTTCGCAGCTACCTTCTTTGTACCTATGTTTTCCTTCCCAACTTCTGTGATGGCCCTTTTTAGAGATGTCCATTCCTCTTCAACTGTACTGCCTACTGCGCTATTCCTTATTGCTGTATCTATAGCGTTAGAGAACTTCAAACGTATCTCGTCATTCCTTAGTACTTCCGTATTCCACTTCTTTGCGTGTTGATTCTTCCTGACTCATGTCTTGAACTTCAGCCTACTCTTCATCACTACTATATTGTGATCTGAGTCTGTATCTGCTCCTGGGTACGCCTTACAATCCAGTATCTGATTTCGGAATCTCTGTCTGACCATGATGTAATCTAATTGAAATCTTCCCGTATCTCCCGGCCTTTTCCAAGTATACCTCCTCCTCTTGTGATTCTTGAACAGGGTATTCGCTATTACTAGCTGAAACTTGTTACAGAACTCAATTAGTCATTCTCCTCTTTCATTCCTTGTCCCAAGCACATATTCTCCCGCAAACTTTCCTTCTACTCCTTCCCCTACAACTGCATTCCAGTCGCCCATGACTATTAGATTTTCGTCCCCCTTTACATAATGCATTACCCTTTCAATATCCTCATACACTTTCTCTATCTGTTCATCTTTAGCTTGCGACGTCGGCATGTATGCCTGAACTATCGTTGTCGGTGTTGGTCTGCTGTCGATTCTGATTAGAACAACCCGGTCACTGAACTGCTCACAGTAACACACCCTCTGCCCTACCTTCCTATTCATAACGAATCCTACACCTGTTATACCATTTTCTGCTGCTGTTGATATTACCCGATACTCATCTGACCAGAAATCCTTGTCTTCCCTCCACTTCACTTCACTGACCCCTACTATATCTAGATTGAGCCTTTGCATTTCCCTTTTCAGATTCTCTAGTTTCCCTACCACATTCAAGCTTCTGACATTCCACGCCCCGACTCGTAGAACGTTATCCTTTCGTTGATTATTCGATCTTTTTCTCATGGTAATCTCCCCCTTGGCAGTCCCCTCCCGGAGATCCGAATGGTGGACTATTCCGGAATCTTTTGCCAATGGAGAGATCATCATGACACTTCTTCAATTACAGGCCACATGTCCTGTGGATACACGTTACGTGTCTTTAATGCAGTGGTTTCCATTGCCTTCTGCATCCTCATGTCGTTGATCGTTGCTGATTCTTCCGCCTTTAGGGGCAATTTCCCACCCCCAGGACAAGAGAGTGCCCTGAACCTCTATCCGCTCCTCCGCCCTCTTTGACAAGGCCGTTGCCAGAATGAGGCTGACTTCTTATGCCGGAAGTCTTCGGCCGCCAATGCTGATTATTTATCAAAATTTAGGCAGTGGCGGGGATCGAACCCGTTTTGATTATGAATCAAAGACGCTACCCCTAGACCACGGGTCTAGTATGGATCGTTTTGCAGTCTGTTTTACACTGGGAGCCGTGTAAGATCCAGTTGGGGCAGCAACTGAAACCTCATGATCCGCAGCAGCATTCGGTTTCTAGCACTGATCAAAGTTGATGACCTGTGGCCGGGCAGTATTCTGCAGAGTGACGAGGCACATTTTACACCACAGGGTGTCGCGAATACACAGACCTGCCGACTTTCGGGTACTGTTAAACCGAGTATCGTGCACGAAGAGCAGTTCCAATCGTAATGTATGACTGTTTGGTGTGGATGCACAAGCATCTTTATTCCCGGTCCTTTCGTCTTTGAAGAGAAAACTCCCAGAGGGCCTGTCAGGTGTAGCGTGACGTACCACGATATCGAGGCCTCCTTGTGCAGCATGTGATACCTGCTTTTGAAGAGCGCAGCTGTGTGAAAACCATTGTTATCATGCAATATGGGGCAATACGTCATGTCGTTTGCTCACTGTAAGATCCGCTTAAATCGGTCTCCAAACAAATGGTTCAAATGGCTCTGAGCACTATGGGACTTAACATCTGAGGTCATCAGTCCCCTAGAACTTAGAACTACTTAAACCTAACTAACCTAAGGACATCACACACATCCATGCCCGAGGCAGGATTCTAACCTGCGACAGTAGCAGCAACACGGTTCCCGACTGAAGCGCCTAGAACCTCTCGGCCACAGCGGCCGGCTCTAGATGCTGTACTGGCACGCAAATGCCTTCACCGCCTCTGAACAACAGTCAGCTTGGGTGCGTGAACCAGGCGCCTGCTGCGGAGGCCCATTCGCAGCAACGTTCGCTGAACGGTCGTTGTGGAGACACTGCTGGTAGCGCCTTGGTTCTTCTGTGCGGTCAGCTGCTCAACAGTTGCTCGTCTAATCGATCCTACACAGTTCCGCAGCCTTCGTTCACCCCTGCCACCTGTGACACTTAGTGCACCACAGTTACCTCTGCACTAGTTTTGGATGGCGCCATTTTGCCAAGCGCGGTTTACTTTAATTACGGCAGCACGCGAACGGTTTACAAACACAGCGGTTTCGGAAATGCTTCCGCTGTTGGTCCAAAACCCAAAGCTCTTTTGGGGGTCAGATGGATCACTCCTTTCCTCATGACGACAATAAGACAGCACTGTTTCCGCGTCCGCTCCGCCCCCCCCCCCCTCCCCCAACACGCGTTATATAGCCTCCACTGCTAATGGTGTCACCTGCTGTCTGTGAGTGGTTATTACACGTCGAACATAGGTGGTGGTCACATTAATGTGACCCGACTGTGTATCTTCTCTGGTTTATTTTATTTATTTATTCATTCGGTTGTGGGGTCAATTAATGCTTAGAGTATTTAAATCGCGTCGCTATAATGGCACGAACCACCAGTTGTCTTTTTATCCAGCTAGCAACAATTTTTCAGCTACAAGAATTCGTTTTCGTTATATTATTCAATCGTCTGCGCAGTCAAAATCAAAATTTATCGACGACAGAAACGTGCATCTACCACTAGACAGCTCGCACTCCCTGTTGTCGCTGTAGCAGGGGTCGTAAACTTCCATTAAAAAATAAAAAAATAAAAAAATACTCTGCCCCTAGCATCACGCTAAGCTACTACCATCATTACTTCCACTCTCCGTTGCCCTCCTTTTCTTCCTCACATTTGTACGTATTGGATAACTGAATCGTTGCTAAGTAGAACTTGCTACAATTATACCTCTATCATACCAGTATTCCACATTAACCTGAGCTCTGGACACAATGCTTTGGCCAATAAGACTACTTTCAACTTCATGGAAGAAGCCGAGCCTAACATGTGCAAAAGTAGAGTGAAAATTAATAGTTTATTACTAATTTTACAACTGAAATATAAAAGAGAAAATGTTAATAATTAAGTATTTGTGTTTCAGTAACAACAATGGCAGTGTTAATTAAGCAAAAAGTAATTAATCCCATTGTTTTGAATTATGCTGGTCACATTTCTGTGCAGTCGCAAAGTTCATTTACTTGTTAGGTCATCCTAGCACCGAGTTCAGGCAGCTTCCAGCCCAGTCTGACACCATTCCCTGCTAAATTTTCCAGAACAAAGTTTGTATCGGGGGCACAGACAGTGATTGAGAACGACATACTGAGATAATAACTCACAGCTTCAAACATCTTTTATGAATGATTTATTCTTAACTAACATGGTAGCTTATGTACATGAAATTGTGAACCATCGGTACAGCGTTTAGATCACATAATAAAATTTCTTTGGAGAAGGTCCTAGAAGATACATTGGTTGTTTTACATGATGTTGGCGATCCTATCCTTTATGCTGCACAGTGAATGGTAGCCATCTTCACTTTGGAGACTAGCACCTACTTATCGTTCTAGCCAAGGAATTACGAGCTGAATTAGCCTGTAATTCTGGGTGGAAGACGGCAGCGGATGCTTCGGCTGTGATGACAGCGTCTAGGAGAACCGGATGCCGCAATTCCCTTTGCCGGAATGCCGCTGATTGCTGTTGCCATTCCGTACTTCGCCCACACACAGGCGCGAGCTCCCGCCTCTGGAAACATTCTGCCTGTTTCCGCCTCACAAAGGATTCACTCTCACGTCTCTTCACACAACTCTGCTGCACCCATCAACAAACGGTCTCGTTGGTCATCCTTCACCCTACTTATTACGTTAACATTTTAAATACTTGTGTGGATCAGAATAACACGAAAATTAGTTTTCTTCTCTTTCTTTAAAATAAAACATTCTAATCTTATTTACTAATAATATAACTGTACAAGAATTTACGTAATATAAAAAACAAGAAATTACAAAAAGGTAGGAAATTAATGAGAATGTAAGAGGTAGCATTAGACAACGTCGAAATGAAACAAGGGAAAGGAACACAATAGAAGACGAATCGATGGTAACTCTGAAAGATGAAATAGGGAAGACAGCAAAGGACCAGATAAGTAGAAAACTCTCGATAACAAGGAGATATTGTATTTAATGGACGAGAGGGAACAACATAAAAAGGGAACAAATGAAGCAGGCGAAAAGCAGTAGAGACGTCTAAGAAATGAGATTGACAGAAAGGGCAAAGCAGCTAGGCAGGAATGACTAGAAAACACATGCAAGGCTTAGAAGGGTGCATAACTAGGGGAAAGATAGGTGCCATCTACAGGAAAATTAAACAGAGCTTTGGAGAAAAGAGAAACATTTGCATGAATATCAAGAGCTCAGATGGAAACCCAGTACTGAGCAAAGAAGGAACAACTCAATGGAGGGAAGGAATTTATGGAGGGCCTACAAAAGGGAAACAAACTTGATGATAATAGTGTAGAAACCTAACATAAAGTATTTGGAGGTAAGACGGGGAATATGATGGTACGAGAGGGATTTGACAGAGAACTGGTTGCAAGACATTGACAGAAGAATGGAAAAACTGGTAGAGGCCGACCTTGAGAAGATCACTTTGGCTTCCGGAAATATTTAGGAACACGTGAAGCAATACTGACCCTACGACTTATAATACACGTTAAAGAAAGGCAAACCTACGTTAATACCACTTGGAAATTTGGAGAAAACTTTTGCTGATGTTCACTAGACTACGCTCTTTAAAATTTTGAAACTGTTAGAGATAGAATTTGAAACACGAACAGCTGCTAGCATGAGTTTCTTAGAAGTAGATACCTTAGGGGTTGCGAAGCAACTCAAATCGCTTGATACGGGCAAGTCTTCAGGTCCAGATTGTATACCGATTAGGTTCCTTTCAGATTACGCTGATACAATAGCTCCCTACTTAGCAATTATATACAACCGCTCGCTCACCGATAGATCTGTACCTACAGATTGGAAAATTGCGCAGGTAGAACCAGTGTTTAAGAAGGGTAGTAGGAGTAATCCATCGAACTACAGACCTATATCACTGACGTCGGTTTGCAGTAGGGTTTTGGAGCATATACTGTATTCAAACATTATGAATCACCTCGAAGGGAACGATCTATTGATACGTGATCAGCATGGTTTCAGAAAACATCGTTCTTGTGCAACGCAGCTAGCTCTTTATTCGCACGAAGCAATGGCCGTTATCGACAGCGGATCTCAGGTTGATTCTGTATTTCTGGATTTCCGGATAGCTTTTGACACCGTTCCTCACAAGCGACTTCTAATCAAGCTGCGGGCCTATGGGGTATCGTCTCAGTTGTGCGACTGGATTCGTGATTTCCTGTCAGGAAGGTCGCAGTTCGTAGTAATAGACGGCAAATCATCGAGTAAAACTGAAGTGATATCAGGTGTTCCCCAGGGAAGCGTCCTGGGACCTCTGCTGTTCCTGATCTATATAAATTACCTGGGTGACAATCTGAGCAGTTCTCTTAGGTTGTTCGCAGATGATGCTGTAATTTACCGTCCAGTAAGGTCATCCGAAGACCAGTATCAGTTGCAAAGCGATTTAGAAAAGATTGCTGTGTGGTGTGGCAGGTGGCAGTTGGCGCTAAATAACGAAAAGTGTGAGGTGATCCACATGAGTTCCAAAAGAATTCCGTTGGAATTCGATTACTTGATAAATAGTACAATTCTCAAGGCTGTCAATTCAACTAAGTACCTGGGTGTTAAAATTACGAACAACTTCAATTGGAAAGACCACATAGATAATATTGTGGGGAAAACGAGCCAAAGGTTGCGTTTCATTGGCAGGACACTTAGAAGATTCAACAAGTCCACTAAAGAGACAGCTTACACAACACTCGTTCGTCCTCTGTTAGAATATTGCTGCGCGGTGTGGGATCCTTACCAGGTGGGATTGACGGAGGACATCGAAAGGGTGCAAAAAAGGGCAGCTCGTTTTGTATTGTCACGTAATAGGGGAGACAGTGTGGCAGATATGATACGGGAGTTGGGATGGAAGTCATTAAAGCAAAGACGTTTTTCGTCGCGGCGAAATCTATTCACGAAATTTCAGTCACCAACTTTCCCTTCCGAATGCGAAAATATTTTGTTGAGCCCAACCTACATAGGTAGGAATGATCATCAAAATAAAATAAGAGAAATCAGAGCTCGAACAGAAAGGTTTAGGTGTTCGTTTTTCCCGCGCGCTGTTCGGGAGTGGAATGGTAGAGAGATAGTATGATTGTGGTTCGATGAACCCTCTGCCAAGCACTTAAATGTGAATTGCAGAGTAGTCATGTAGATGTAGATGTAGAATACGGGACCGAAAGGTTATTTACAAATTGTACAGAAACCAGACTGCAATTATAAGAGTCAAGGACATGAAAGGGAAGCAGTGGTTGAACAGGTAGACAGGGTGGTATCCTGTCCCTGAGGTTATTCACTCTGCACACTGAGCATACTGTGAAGGAAGCTAAGACGAAATCTGGCAAGGGAGTCAGACTTTCAGGAACAGGAGATACGAAGTTTGAGGTTTGCCTATGACGTTATAATCCTGTCAGAGATGCTAAGGTTAGGTTAGTGTTGTTTTAACGTCCCGTCGACAACGAGGTCATTAGAGACGGAGCGCAAGCTCGGGTTAGTGAAGGATGGGGAAGGAAATCGGCCGTGCCCTTTCAAAGGAACCATCCCGGCATTTGCCTGAAACGATTTAGGGAAATCACGGAAAACCTAAATCAGGATGGCTGGAGACGGGATTGAACCGTCGTCCTCCCGAATGCGAGTCCAGTGTGCTAGGAGATGCTAAGGACTCGGAAGATCAGTTGAGCGGAGTGGATAGTGCCAAGAAAAGAGATTATATGATGAATATAAACAAAAGTAAAACAACACTGATGAAATTTAGCCGAATGAAATCGGGCGATGTTAGGGTAATTAGTTTAGAACATGAAACGCTAAATGTAACAGTTAAGTTTTGCTATTGCGGCAGCAAAATAACAGGTGGCCGAAGTACGGAAGATATACAGTGCATATTATCAATGGCAAGCAAAGCGTTTGTGAAAATGAGGAATCTCGCAAAATTTAAAATTAATTTGGTAGGAATTCTTTTCTAAGGATATCTGTCTGAAGTGTGTAGTCTTGTAGAGAAGTGGAACGTGCACGATAAGCAGTTTAGGCAAGAGGAGAGCAGAAGCTTTTGAAATGAGATGAAATGGAAGAATGCTGAAGATTTGATGGGTAAATCGAATAACCTTTAAGGACGTAATGAATCGAATTCGGGAAGAAAGAAATTTATGGCATAACTTAACTAAAAGAAGTGGTCGTTTGAATAGTACACATCCTGATGTACACCAGCATGAAGAGCAATACTAAACAAGTCTTCGGACTGAAGACCACGGCAACCACAACACGACAAAATAAGATTTTTATTTGAAGATGCCTCTCAGGTTTTCCGACAATAATAGGTTTCTTATCCGATTTCAGTTACGCCGCCCCACTATGTGTGTTGTGTAAAAGACTCGAAAGTATCCATCTTCTAACCCATCAATAGTATTGCAAAAAGTTGCATAACTTTTGAAAAAAAAATATTATGTCAAAATATAGCAGAACCACTACATGTTGACCTTAATTCAGACGAACACTGCAACCACACAGTGCCAACTGCACACACAATTCGTATTATTCTCTTTGGCTTCAAGTGTGTTATAAGTGCTTTCATTTGCTTCCGAAAACACAGATCAGAGCCATTATGTACACTACGGCATTTCTTTAAGAGACAGAACTGCAATATTCTACTGCATAATAAATCAAGACACAGAGGTATTAAAGAAATTATCTGCCAATGGACGTTGATTTATGTCAATGGGATAAGTTGAAAATTTGTTCTGGCCCAGGATTCGAACCTGGGTCTCCTCCTTACTACGTAGATGAGCTGAACACTATGCCATCTGGACATAGAATGCTAAAAATCAGATGCAGGGAGTGAAACTGGAAGAAAATCGGAATTTTCCATCAGCAGTCTTGAGAAACTATGAAAAACCTATTACTAGAGGGGCGAGCAGGGTTTGAATCCCGCTCCTCACAAATGCAACCTCAGCGTCTTAACCACTACGCCACCTCTCTCGGCAATTAGTAACAGTGAGAAGGCGAGGAACAGTAGCGCGTAAGATACATGAAAATCGTCAGTATCCGTCAAGCCCAATAACAGAAATTTCAGTCTTCTTTCATCCTCTTTTGTTATGTTTTTTGACTCGTGAGTGAAATTGGAACTGACGGTGTGTATCGCCGTCAAAAACCCCATGGAACGCGTTTTGAAAAGCCTGAGCCACGAATATGAATTAATTATACAAACGTGACATTAGAGGCGACAGCTGAAAGACGACAGTATGAGCAGAGTAACGATTATATAAGAAACAGTGACGGATCCGACAAAATGGTTCAAATGGCTCTGAGCACTGTGGGACTTAACATCTGTGGTCATCAGTCCCCTAGAACTTAGAACTACTTAAACCTAACTAACCTAAGGACATCACACACACCCATGCCCGAGGCAGGATTCGAACCTGCGACCGTAGCAGTCGCGCGGTTCCGGACTGAGCGCCTAGAACCGCGAGACCACCGCGGCCGGCACGGATCCGACAAGTAGAAAATAATTTTTCTTGTAAGGTGTCATAATTGACTGAAGGAGTTGAGAATAGAGGATTAGATTCGGAAAGGCGAAAAGGCGAGAGGGTAGAGAAAGCGGTATACCGGAGTCTGCTAGGGGCGTCGTGGAGTAAGATGCAGGTGACAGGAGAGACGGCTGAGTGTCTGCTGGAGACAGGAGACAAAGCCCTCCAGACGTCGGGAAGAAACGGCGCGGAAAATGAGAGCAAGGAGGGAGACCAAAGTGAGAGGTTGGGGGGCTTACAGTCACTCACAGAGGCAGTGTAGTCGACAGTTTAAGGGGCATAGCGGTTGACACACAGCATTAACTGTCAAATTAGCCGCGTGGAAAGCAAGGAAATACGCTCTTTTGGCCAGAATATGAGGTTCGACCCAGCAGGAGACAGGTCCTTCATTTTGAAGAGGAAAGAAAAAAAGAAACTCAGTGGTGAAAAATTTATATCGCATTACCCACCAATAAAAACTTCGCAACATGTGGTCACTCATAATAGATAAGTTACATGAGAGTGGCAGCCTTCTAATGACACTCTTCGCTGACGTCACTGATAACTTTAGTACCGGTAGTTGTTTCACGATTGTAAGCATTTTGGTCACTGTCTTATCGAATTATGTTGTCCTCGCTGCCATCCAGCACGCTAGAGACGCAGCTCTTCTTGAACCATACTTTTTGAAAAATTGTGTCGGTACAGAAACACAGTGCCTGTCCAGTCGTGTAAAATAGTGGGTCTCTGAGAACGATAACAGTCACTACCTATATGAAATGTCAACAATAGAAGACAGTTGCCACATGTACAAAGATTAATGTCCAAGAACTAGTGTTATTGTTGCTCCATTTCGAATGAGACTTTTTAAACCGTATTCTGTAGGCGTTTTGACTGCGGTACACACGCTCTGAAATATACCGGTATTTGTACGGTCTCGCACACTACTTCAGGGAAATATATTCGGGCCAATACACTACATGGCTAAGTGAGTTTTGTAAAGTATAACAAAGACAGTTTTATAATTATGAAATTCTTATTTTGTAATCCTTTAACACGGGTTGCTCCTCAGAATTCATAGCGTTGACAATCATTTCGGCGCTTTATTGTTATTTGTTTAAAGAGTTGCACTTTGTTTCTCGTATGACGAACTTTAAATATATATGTTCTTAATTTCTTTTTGGTTGTTTCCAATGAACATATTGAGACAGCGAAGGTAGGCTATCGAATATACATCCAGAACTAATAAATATATCGATGATCTGGTTTCGGTTAGTTATTGCGGGACATTGTGGCAAATTTTCAGTCGTATACGAGGCATTTTTAATGTTTATAGCTGCCGAATTGTGACACGGATGTTATTTACTGGAACTGTTACAGTAGAGTGAATCTTCGCAGCGGACCTCAACGGTATAACGTGTCTTGGTTCAAATGGCTCTGAGCACTATGGGAATTAGCTTCTGAGGTCATCAGTCCCCTAGAACTTGGAACTACTTAAACCTAACTAACCTAAGGACATCACACACATCCACGCCCGAGGCAGGATTCGAACCTGCGACCGTAGCGGTCGCGCGGTTCCAGATTGTAGTGCCTAGAACCGCTCGGCCACTCCGGCCGGCTATAACGTGTCTGAGACTTAATCAAATGTCCGAGAGTGGTGACGCAGTGGTCTGCACACTGCACTCGCATTCAGAAGGACGGCGGTTCAAATTCGCATCCGGTCATCCAGATTTAGGTTTTCTGTGACTGACCTTAATCGCTGCAGGCAAATGCCGAGATGGATTCTCTGAAACGGTGCGGCCGATTTCCTACCCCATCACTGAAACATTCCAAGCTTAAACTCGGTCTCTAATGACCTCGAACGCTAGGGGACATTAAACTCTCGTCTTCCATCTTTCCCTAATAATAATAATGAGCGCATGGCATTGGTAGCCGGGAGACCCCTCGCGGGGCGATTCGGCCGCCGCTCCACAAGTTCTTTAACGCCACTACGGCGACTTGCGAGTGAATGAGGATGAAATGATGATGAAAGACACTCAACAACAGTCATCTCGAGGCAGAGAAAATCCCTGACCCCGCCGGGAATCGAACCCGGGACCCCGTGCGCGAGAACGCTACCGCAAGACCACGAACCGCGGACCCATCTTTCCCTGATCAAATGGTAACGAGATAACAACGCCGCAAACTGTTGTGTCGCCGCCAGTCTGCTGTAGAATCCCAGGTGTAAACAAACATGTGACTCAGGTACGGTTCGTGTGTTTATCTGTGCACTTGAAGTCAGTCTGTGGTGTTGTGAACGCTTCTCTGTGGATACGTTGTGTTGTATGATAGACGATCAGTTGATTGGGGCTGTTGTGTCATCGCATCGTCTTACTTGATACCATTATCTTGACTTCCAACCACTCAGTACAGAGACGTGGTGATTGGCTGAAATGGCTCTGAGCACTACGGGACTTAACTTCTGAGGTCATCAGTCCCCTAGAACTTAGAACTACTTAAACCTAACTAACCTAAGGACAGCACACACACCCATGCCCGAGGCAGGATTCGAACCTGCGACCTTAGCGGTCGCGCGGTTCCAGACTGTAGAGCCTAGAACCGCTCGGCTGGCTGGCTGGCGACGTGGTGACTATGCGAAAAATAATGTCGGGTATATACGAGGGTTGGAACTTAAATAGTGACAGCTATTTATTCACAACCGATACAAAAGAGTTACATGTTTGCACCTGTTACTGTACTTCAAAGTAGTCACCAGCGTCGTGTAGAACCCGTTGCCAGCGATGTGGAAAGCGTTGTATACCGTTAGCAGAGCCTGTTCCTTGATGCTGCGAATGGAGCGGTCTACTGCCTGTCAAATCTCTGGAACAGTTCTGTAGTGAATGCCACAGAATCAAATCAAAGTCACAAGGACTTAAGTCCAAGGAGTATGGTGGATGGTACAGTACTTCTCAGTCCCATCGACCGAACAGAGCAGCCACAGCTTGCGCTGTATGCACCTGCGGATTGTCGTGCATAATGGTGGGTGGGTTGCGCAGAAAATGTCGCCGCTTCTTTCGCAAATCTGGTCGCAAGTGATGCTCCAAAAACAAACAGTAATATTGTGAGTATTGTGCATTGACGGTCTGCCGTGGAGGAACGTAATGCTTTACGATAACACCATCACAGTCGTACACGAGAATCACCATAACTTTAGACCGCTTCATTCGCACCATCAACAGGACAGGCTCTGCTAACGGTATACAACGCCTTCCACATCTCTGGCAACGGGTTCTACATAACGTCGGTGGCTACTTTGAAGGACAGTAACAGGTGCAAACATGTAAGTCTTTTGTATCGGTTATGAATAAATAGTTGCCACTGTTTAAGTTCCAGCCCTCGTATTTCATTTTGACATGTAGTGCAGCATTCAGTAGAAGTTGCTTGGCCTGGAATAATAGTGTGTAACTTACTTTTTGAATTCTCCTCGTGATTTGTCTCCTCCTGGTAGATGTTGAACTGATAGGATGCAGAGAGAGGCATGCTCAAGTTTCTGTAACCTATTTACTCAATAAATGGTGAAGTTCTAAACAGTTTCATGTGAACTACATAAATTAATTAGCTGTTCAATGATTTTCATTTAACTAGGAGGACACTAAAATACACTCCTGGAAATTGAAATAAGAACACCGTGAATTCATTGTCCCAGGAAGGGGAAACTTTATTGACACATTCCTGGGGTCAGATACATCACATGATCACACTGACAGAACCACAGGCACATAGACACAGGCAACAGAGCATGCACAATGTCGGCACTAGTACAGTGTATATCCACCTTTCGCAGCAATGCAGGCTGCTATTCTCCCATGGAGACGATCGTAGAGATGCTGGATGTAGTCCTGTGGAACGGCTTGCCATGCCATTTCCACCTGGCGCCTCAGTTGGACCAGCGTTCGTGCTGGACGTGCAGACCGCGTGAGACGACGCTTCATCCAGTCCCAAACATGCTCAATGGGGGACAGATCCGGAGATCTTGCTGGCCAGGGTAGTTGACTTACACCTTCTAGAGCACGTTGGGTGGCACGGGATACATGCGGACGTGCATTGTCCTGTTGGAACAGCAAGTTCCCTTGCCGGTCTAGGAATGGTAGAACGATGGGTTCGATGACGCTTTGGATGTACCGTGCACTATTCAGTGTCCCCTCGACGATCACCAGTGGTGTACGGCCAGTGTAGGAGATCGCTCCCCACACCATGATGCCGGGTGTTGGCCCTGTGTGCCTCGGTCGTATGCAGTCCTGATTGTGGCGCTCAGCTGCACGGCGCCAAACACGCATACGACCATCATTGGCACCAAGGCAGAAGCGACTCTCATCGCTGAAGACGACACGTCTCCATTCGTCCCTCCATTCACGCCTGTCGCGACACCACTGGAGGCGGGCTGCACGATGTTGGGGCGTGAGCGGAAGACGGCCTAACGGTGTGCGGGACCGTAGCCCAGCTTCATGGAGACGGTTGCAAATGGTCCTCGCCGATACCCCAGGAGCAACAGTGTCCCTAATTTGCTGGGAAGTGGCGGTGCGGTCCCCTACGGCACTGTGTAGGATCCTACGGTCTTGGCGTGCATCCGTGCGTCGCTGCGGTCCGGTCCCAGGTCGACGGGCACGTGCACCTTCCGCCGACCACTGGCGACAACATCGATGTACTGCGGAGACCTCACGCCCCACGTGGTACGTTCATCCGGCCTCCCGCATGCCCACTATACGCCCTCGCTCAAAGTCCGTCAACTGCACATACGGTTCACGTCCACGCTGTCGCGGCATGCTACCAGTGTTAAAGACTGCGATGGAGCTCCGTATGCCACGGCAAACTGGCTGACACTGGCGGCGGCGGTGCACAAATGCTGCGCAGCTAGCGCCATTCGACGGCCAACACCGCGGTTCCTGGTGTGTCCGCTGTGCCGTGCGTGTGATCATTGCTTGTACAGCCCTCTCGCAGTGTCCGGAGCAAGTATGGTGGGTCTGACACACCGGTGTCAATGTGTTCTTTTTTCCATTTCCAGGAGTGTATTATTAATCTGAAGGGAATGAAAAGATTTCTTCAGCCAGTTGCTTTTTGTTATATGGGAAATGAAAGGCCTGTTATTCAGTCGTCAGTTAGACAGAAATGAAAGGTCTGTTATTCAGTCCACAGTCACACCTAGGACTTTTTTCTGTCACTTATCGATTCTTCGCTTCTGGAAACAATCTATCAACTTATTTATATAAAAAAAGACCACGTTGCACCTTGATTTAGTCCACATTAAAATGTAAGCGTCCATACAATTGGCTGGTTAGTCAGTTTGAAAGTCAGAAGGAAGCAAGGAGACACCATCTCCAATAGGACAAAGTCTTATAAAGTACTGCAGTGTTCAAACCAAATATCGGGTTGAAGACTGCTTTATTGATACTATATATATAAAGCAGAGATTATGCGTAAATGTATGGGATCTTCTCCCAAGCCCTGGATCGATTTCAACCAAATTTAGCACAGAAACAGCAGGCCCCACGAGTATCGTCATTGTGGGGTTTATAACCTCCTAATCGAGTGGAGATATGGGCGAAAATTTGTTTATCCAGCATTTGGCATATATGCTGCCTTGCATGACAGGCATGTTGTGTGGGAACACTATTGCACGGCCAAATCAACCTGCTTTGCAGGACAGCCTACATCTCAGGGGCATGAAACTTTTTTCTGGACCCTGGCATGACATGTTTGTTGGAGTATTATCAGCCTGCTTTACTGAACTGTATGCAGGGGCTACATACGTCATGCTTATAAGATGGCTGGGGACAGATTGAGAGGGACAGAGGAGGAAATGGACAACGGAGAGGAGGAGAAAATGTAAAGGAGAGAGGGAAGGAGGAAATGAAGGGACAGAAAGAGTGAGGTGGAGGAGACAAACAGCTAGAGATGGAAGTAGGAGGTGACAGTGGGAGAAGACATGGATATAGAGAGGTGGAGGAGGAAGTGTGCTCATTACATGTGACGAATGCATACGTGGACAAAGCCATGATAAGGGTAGTATTACATAAACATAGAATAATTCCTCTTTGTTGATGCAAATTCATTCACTATCTATGCAAGCACGCTGAGCTACTTTAGAACTAGGCCCTATTTATAGAACTTGGTTCTTTTCAGCGAAATCCCAGCGATCTGGAAGTGGGACTAGAGCAAGGGATGGGGGAAGGGTTTTAAAAACTGAATGTTTTGGAGGGGATTTCCGGTTCCAGAATCTGCCTAACATCCAGGCGTTATTTAGACGCAAGGAATCGGAACTACGATAATGTGATTGTAAAGCTTAGTCTGAGCCAAAGAATATAAGCCTACTATTTGTGTGTAACTGTTTGTGTGTGCTCATAGAGTACAGATGACTCGCTGGACGTAAAACGGAGCAATAATGTCAAGCGTGTTTATTCCTGCCATGGATTCTCAACAATATAACTATGGGCATAAGAAATAACCGTAAAGAAAATGGAGCATCATGCATTTTCTGGTTTATGTATGCAAAACTGCTGTAGCATATTGAGATACTCTGAGGATGACAATTGCACGGATTTTCGAATAATATGACCATTATAAATATGCTTGTCGAGCCTGCACAGCAGGTCTCTGCGCGCCTATGACTGTTTACAGCTTCATACACTGTTTTGAAAATTTAATTAAAAATTAAAGCTAAAATTCTGCATTGTCAGTGCAAAATGACTTTTTACTACGAAATCTGAAATGAATAAACTTTTATGATTCTTCAAACAGATATCTTAATTCTCACTGCGACGCGCCTTAGACATGTCGAAAAATCTGTGGGGGAGCATGAACTAATATTAGTCGAACAAGACGAACAGAAGAGAGAAAGGGACATCAATGGTGCCATAGCTCGAAAAGTAAGGTTATATTACGAGAGTCGCCCAGAACGTAATGCACAATTATTTATCTAACACAGTGAAACGTACACACAAAAAAGAATTCTGTTACTTCTACACTCCCTGTTTCACCACATAACGTCCATCCCCTTGTACGGCCTTCCTCCAGCGAGACACAAGGGCCTGTATGCGCTGCCCATACCACTCCTTTTTCTGGTCTCGAAGCCTTCTCTTCACTGTACGAATCACCTTTTCGTCATTGTCAGAATGCCCTGAGAGTATAAGGGAGCTATGTCAAGGTTGTAGGGTGGAATCACTCAATAGAGGAAAGTCCACTGGACCTGACGGGATACCAATTCGATTCTACACAGAGTACGCGAAAGAACTTGCCCCCCTTCTAACAGCCGTGTACCGCAAGTCTCTAGAGGAACGGAGGGTTCCAAATGATTGGAAAAGAGCACAGATAGTCCCAGTCTTCAAGAAGGGTCGTCGAGCAGATGCGCAAAACTATAGACCTATCTCTCTTACGTCGATCTCTTGTAGAATTTTAGAACATGTTTTTTGCTCGCGTATCATGTCATTTCTGGAAACCCAGAATCTACTATGTAGGAATCAACATGGATTCCGGAAACAGCGATCGTGTGAGACCCAACTCGCCTTATTTGTTCATGAGACCCAGAAAATATTAGATACAGGCTCCCAGGTAGATGCTATTTTTCTTGACTTCCGGAAGGCGTTCGATACAGTTCCGCACTGTCGCCTGATAAACAAAGGAAGAGCCTACGGAATATCAGACCAGCTGTGTGGCTGGATTGAAGAGTTTTTAGCAAACAGAACACAGCATGTTGTTATCAATGGAGAGACGTCTACAGACGTTAAAGTAACCTCTGGCGTGCCACAGGGGAGTGTTATGGGACCATTGCTTTTCACAATATATATAAATGACTTAGTAGATAGTGTCGGAAGTTCCATGCGGCTTTTCGCGGATGATGCTGTAGTATACAGAGAAGTTGCAGCATTAGAAAATTGTACCGAAATGCAGGAAGATCTGCAGCGGATAGGCACTTGGTGCAGGGAGTGGCAACTGTCCCTTAACATAGGCAAATGTAATGTATTGCGAATACATAGAAAGAAGGATCCTTTATTGTATGATTATATGATAGCGGAACAAACACTGGTAGCAGTTACTTCTGTAAAATATCTGGGAGTATGCGTGCGGAACGATTTGAAGTGGAATGATCATATAAAATTAATTGTTGGTAAGGCGGGTACCAGGTTGAGATTCATTGGGAGAGTGCTTAGAAAATGTAGTCCATCAACAAAGGAGGTGGCTTACAAAACACTCGTTCGACCTATACTTGAGTATTGCTCATCAGTGTGGGATCCGTACCAGATCGGTCTGACGGAGGAAATAGAGAAGATCCAAAGAAGAGCGGTGCGTTTCGTCACAGGGTTATTTGGTAACCGTGATAGCGTTACGGAGATGTTTAACAAACTCAAGTGGCAGACTCTGCAAGAGAGCCGCTCTGCATCGCGGTGTAGCTTGCTCACCAGGTTTCGAGAGGGTGCGTTTCTGGATGAGGTATCGAATATATTGATTCTCCCTACTTATACCTCCCGAGGAGATCACGAATGTAAAATTAGAGAGATTCGAGCGCGCACGGAGGCTTTCAGACAGTCGTTCTTCCCGCGAACCATACGCGACTGGAACAGGAAAGGGAGGTAATGACAGTGGCACGTAAAGTGCCCTCCGCCACACACCGTTGGGTGGCTTGCGGAGTATCAATGTAGATGTAGATGTAGACAGAGTAAGACCGTTCAATCCTGTTTAGTGATGTGTGATTTATTCGAAAGTCCTCTAACTTGTGTGACAGGCCGAGCGTTATCATCTTGACCGCAATAATCACGTAGATTGTTTTGGCATCGTAGTCTCAGGAAGTTCTTCTTGAGTTTTGCGTAATGTGTTCACGCACCTTGTCAGGTGTGACAGCCGTGAATGGCCTCCTCGAAAGCTGCATTTCTTGGAGCTCTGGCAACCGCCTTCGCGTAATGGCCTCACTCTCTTCGCCCAACGACTAACCATATTTCTGTCGACTGCAGACGCTCCATAAACTACACATATACGTTTGTGAATGGTCCCAACAGTTTCTTTCCCCGTTGTGAGAAATTCAATGAGGACACGCTGCTTGTAACGTAGATCACTTGCAGACACCATTTGGAAACATTGCTGCAGAGAGAGTGCTATTTGTCGGAGGGAAGGAAAAATTTGCGCATCCTCTCCGGCAACTTCAGATAATGCATACCTAAAATTTCGCATTCGTACCATTGTTGTTGGCTGAGAAAAAATATAGTGTATTACTTTGTCGGCGCCCCTCGTATTACGTCAACTGGAATGGCTACCGGAAGTACACAAAAGCCAGATTGGGGGTTGCATTCTCACATTCCAAACCAATGACGACTAAAATTACTTCCTCCTTAAAATTAACATGCACTGAAGCTGCTGCTATTACTCACACATTACCAAGACACACCAACCTCGGGCTCCACTGCTTCTTGATAAGACGTACTAACACGCCACCGGCATTGAAAAATACACGTTCGCAATTCGCTGTATGCCGAAAGACTTCAGGACTGGCGACAAACAGGCACTAAAATCAATATAACATTGCCTGCTAACTCTTGCAAGCACAGGAATGCTCTCCTCCGACCTTTACACCACAACCCAATACATTGTTAATCTTAGAAAAGCAACACTTTCATCTCTCACTACACGACACATTAGCCATTTCAGACATTATATTCCTGAACTGCATCAAAGTCTAATACGTTCGCTAATGGACTGACACATCGCCGCTCTTACTGCTCTCAACTTAAAATACTTACAGTATATGGTATGAACAGATCTGAACTCTCCAGTCACGTCACACAGTATACAAGCCACTCCTGGAAAGCAAAGCAAAACAGCCACCAGTCATAGCTCCGTAAGGTACGGCCGCCTCAAATAATGTTCTTCCTTCTTCTTAGAAACCCCAGCAACTCTCCACAGTGCTGTTCTCTAATATACTGTTCTACCATGCGTGATGAAATATCTCTGCAAATGAATCCCGCAGACTTACCTTAGCATTCATCAATGTTCTACGCTGCAGACTCCCAAAACTTCAGTGATACCTTTCCCTCCAATATTGCAGTACGGTTGCCATCTCAGTTTCTCTGCAGATGAATGTGACTTGACAATGGGAAGTCCTAGGCTGATTGAATATCGAACCCTGATTTACTGTTTATCGTGAACAGTCACCTTAACCAGGTTAGGCTATCAGAGCACGCCTTTTTGCCTGAGTGAAACTTTCCTTGCCGCTGATGTTTCCACCTACCTGAGGTTATGTGGGAACAGAATAGCACCAATGGGGAACGGAGTTGCTGTAAGACGTTGGGTTAACAACGGTTGGAGTTCCTGTAACAGAACTGAAATATAAATTTACAACATGTCCAGATGAACTGTTGCCATAATTGTAGGCTCAGTGAATAAGAAAGGTGCAATAATTGTGTTGTACATTTCGGACTTCCGCTTACCTTCTGTGGGTTCTACATCCTCCAAGTCCGGACATTATGCCTGTTTACCTTCTCGGAGGTGTGGGAAGTAGTTTTATCGGAAAAACAATCTATATTACGGTAGTCATTATTTGCATCTATTCGTTGTAGCAATCTCCTAGCTAACTCAGTACGTCTGGGACTACCATCTGGCTGAAAAATTTGCAGGGGTTGCACTTGATATGCGCTGAAATGCAGCCGTTCGTGTAAAATCCGAATGCTTGCTGCTCTCAAAACACGACACTACGATTTCTGCTGACTGCGTTGAAATGCCATACGCTCGGTGTCAATAGTGTCGTCACTTCGGGTCTACCACTTCTAGCTCTGTCACTAACACTGCAAGGTTCGTCAAACTTTCCACACACGATCTGTTGATGATCTTCACATCAAGCAGATATTATTATTATAGCGGCGCTCCTAAACTATGTTACCTGTAACAAGAGAGAGAGAGGGGGGGGAGAGAGAGAGAGAGAGAGAGAGAGAGAGAGAGAGAGAGAAAAGAAATCATGCTGTCAGAGCACATTAAGAAGTGTATCTGCAGCGTCCGTCGCGTCCGCCTGCAACATCGGCATCCCGCGTGACAGGACAGAGATGCGGGATGCCTTCATCACAGCGAGTGAAACCAAAGCTGTACTGTACGACCGTGGCCGCTGCCGGTGACGAAAACACAGACTCGTGTCTCAGTCAACGGCCACCAGGGCCCGCTAACCGAGTACCGCGGATCGACAGAAGCACCAGAGGTCGCGATCAACAAGCGGACTATTTTCCTACGCCACTCACGTGGTCGAAAATAGTCCCAGAAGATCCATCCGCCAACCGGCCTTATAAGCCTTAGCACCTCCGGCCATAAGACATTTCAACAAGCCGCCCACAACGCACCTCGTCTGCTGGTAGTCTAGGCTCGTCAGGAGTGGAGGAGTGGTAGCTTCGGGCTGCGCCTTAAGATTGTCGTGTAACGGTGGTCTGGCGTCCCTTGACAGCTTTGCGGTAATGCTATGCCGACCACTCTCTAGTAGTTCTGCTTCCGTATTTTCTTTGGTGGGCTTTCTCTAGCGAGAGACTTGTAAGGAAAACATTTTATTTTGTTATTCTTCTGTTATAGGATCCTAAGTGAGATCCATACTTTGCTTCTTGCTTAAATTGTGTTTTGTTTCGACTACTTTATCTACATCAGCAATGTTCTTTTTTTTCTGATTTTTCGCAATAAAAACAGATTGAACAATATCGTTCGCGTTTTGGCTCTGGTACCGCAGTGTCCATATCATCATGAGTTAAGCTACCATCTGGAACAAACCGCACAGCTGTGTTTAGTATTTATCGTTAGCCGGCCGAAGTGGCCGTGCGGTCCTAGGCGCTGCACTCTGGAACCGAGAGACCGCTACGGTCGCAGGTTCGAATCCTGCCTCGGGCATGGATGTGTGTGATATCCTTAGGTTAGTTAGGTTTATTTAGTTCTCAGTTCTAGGGGACTAATGACCTCAGAAGTTGAGTCCCATAGTGCTCAGAGACATTTGCACCATTTTTTGTGATCAGGAAAAACTTTGCGATGACGTTAAATGAAGCAAGTGCACTGAAATGAAATGAATGGATCGATGGGGATGAAACCAGTAAAGATGTAATCATATCAGTACAAAAAGTACAAAATGCTGAAACTGCAGTTTAATGAATATATACAGTGACAATGGAAAATAGGTGAAAACATGAGTGAAAATGAAAGTTTGCCTACTGCTCACGAAAATTCGGAAACCTGGGTTCCAATCCCGCTCTGGCGTAAAGATACATTTGTCACGAAATATTCATTACATTTCAGGTTCAGCATCTCTAAACGGTTTGCGCTGATACCATTTCATGTGTTTGTATCTTCACCATCGATTTCATTTCAGTACATTTAAAACAGTTTATCGTCTTTGCATATAGTCAACTCCTTCACGTAGTGCACTCCTATATCAAAAACATAATTGAGTCTCCCTTCCTATGTCAGTTTATGGTATTGAAAAAGCCTGCTACTGTGTATGTTATTCCGGATTCCATGGTCGCATTTCACATCCGTAACGGACTTTAATTTTTCTGACTAACTTTGCATGCTATACAGGGTGTTACAAAAAGGTACGGCCAAACTTTCAGGAAACATTCCTCACATACAAAGAAAGAAAAGATGTTACGTGGATATGTGTCCGGAAACGCTTAATTTCCATTTAGAGCTCATTTTAGTTTATTCAGTATGTACTGTACTTCCTCGAGTTACCGCCAGTTGGCCCAATTGAAGGAAGGTAATGTTGACTTCGGTGCTTGTGTTGACATGCGACTCATTGCTCTACAGTACTAGCATCAAGCACATCAGTACGTGGCATCAACAGGTTAGTGTTCATCACGAACGTGGTTTTGCAGTCAGCGCAATGTTTACAAATGCGGAGTTGGCAGATGCCCATTTGATGTTTGGATTAGCACGGGGCAATAGCCGTGGCGTGGTACGTTTGTATCGAGACAGATTTCCAGAACGAAGGTGTCCCGACAGGAAGACGTTCGAAGCAATTGATAGGCGTCTTAGGGAGCACGGAACATTCCAGCCTATGAGTCGCGACTAGGGAAGACCTAGAACGAGGACACCGGCAACAATGGACGAGGCAATTCTTCGTACAGTTGACGATAACCCTAATGTCAGCGTCAGAGAAGTTGCTGCTGTACAAGGTAACGTTGACCACGTCACTGTATGGAGAGTGCTACGGGAGAACCAGTTGTTTCCGTACCGTGTACAGCGTGTGCAGGCACTATCAGCAGCTGATTGGCCTCCACGGGTACACTTCTGCGAATGGTTCATCTAACAATGTGTCAATTCTCATTTCAGTGCAAATGTTCTCTTTACGGATGAGGCTTCATTCCAACGTGATCAAATTGAAAATTTTCACAATCAACATGTGTGGGCTGACGAGAATCCGCACGCAATTGTGCAATCACGTCGTCAACACAGATTTTCTGTGAACGTTTGGGCAGGCATTGTTGGTGATGTCTTGATTGGGTCCCATGTTCTTCCACCTACGCTCTATGGAGCACGTTATCATGATTTCATACGGGATACTCTACCTGTGCTACTAGAATATGTGCCTTTACAAGTACGACACAACATGTGGTTCATGCACGATGGAGCTCCTGCACATTTCAGTCGAAGTGTTCGTACGCTTCTCAACAACAGATTCGGTGACCGATGGATTGGTAGAGGCGGACCAATTCCATGGCCTCCACGCTCTCCTGACCTCAACCCTCTTGACTTTCATTTATGGGGGCATTTGAAAGCTCTTGTCTACGCAACCCCGGTACCAAATGTAGAGACTCTTCGTGCTCGTATTGTGGACGGCTGTGATACAATACGCCATTCTCCAGGGCTGCATCAGCGCATCAGAGATTCCATGCGACGGAAGGTGGATGCATGTATCCTCGCTAACGGGGGACATTTTGAACATTTCCTGTAACAAAGTGTTTGAAGTCACGCTGGAATGTTCTGTTGCTGTGTGTTTCCATTCCATGATTAATGTGATTTGAAGAGAAGTAATAAAATGAGCTCTAGCATGGAAAGTAAGCGTTTCCAGACACATGTCCACATAACATATTTCCTTTCTTTGTGTGTGAGGAATGTTTCCTGAAAGTTTGGCCGTACCTTTTTGTAACACCCTGTATAGAAACATTTGCTCTCTATTTTTCATTCAACAACAGACAAACGCCAAAGATCGCCCTATTACTCCGAGACACAGCTGAAGGCCAAAATTACTGCGTATTTACTAGAACATGTGCTACCTAGTGCTTGTGGACAATGTTAGAAGCTCTATGACGCTGTTCGCGTATGATACTATTGTGTTTAGAACAGTCTCAACGCTAAAAAATTGTAGCGAAATGCGGAAGACTTGCACAGTGTCAACGGCTGCAGCAGTAATTGGCAGCTGATCATCAAATATATATTTAAAAACAATAACTTGCTACGCGTAAGTAGATGGAAAGAACTGTTATTGTGTGACTGCACCATTATCGAACGATGATTGAAAGTAGTCACATCCGTTAAATATCTGGAATTATGTGTACGGACTGACGTAAAGTGGAACTACACACAAAGCTACTAGCAGGACAGCCACATACCAACCAAAGACATTCATCGCCCTAATTCTCACCCAGTAACTGCAACACAGCGACGGAAGCAGCTTACATAGCTGTTGTTCCACCGACACTTGGTCTGGGTCTCTTGCTAGGTAGGATAGTCAGGCCCAGTTGTCTAGCAGTAAAGTACGTGCCTGGAACCGAACGGTCGTGGTATCGAAAGTCAGTCAGACCACCGACTTTTTTTTCTCAGTCTGCCTTTAACCAAGCCTTCATCTTTCTTTGATGTGAAGAAAAACGGCACACGTTTCGGGTTCCACGTTAAACTGTACGTTAAACTCCAGCTGTAGACGCTACCAGAGAGGCGAACAGTTACAAAATGTAACGTATCTACTAACAGAGCGCCTGCACTAGGCTTTTCCGTCCTCTTTTTTGGAGTACTGCTGCGTGCTGTAGCATCCTTACTAGATAGGATTGTCCGCAGCTCATGGTCGTGCGGTAGCGTTCTCGCTTCCCACGCCCGGGTTCCCGGGTTCGATTCCCGGCGGGGTCAGGGATTTTCTCTGCCTCGTGATGACTGGGTGTCGTGTGATGTCCTTAGGTTAGTTAGGTTTAAGTAGTTCTAAGTTCTAGGGGACTGATGACCATAGATGTTAAGTCCCATAGTGCTCAGAGCCATTTGAACCATTATATAAGTTTAACGGAGTACATCGGCAAAGTTCAAAGAAGAGCAGCACTTTTGTATTACCCCGAAATAGGGGAGGGAGTGTCACCGACATGATATAGGATTTGGGGTGGGCATCACTAAAACAAAGGCGTTTTTCGCTGCGACGGAATTCTCTCACGAAATTTCCATCACCAACTGTCTCCTCCAATGCGAAAATATTTTGTTGACGCCGACTTACGTAGGGAGAAACTATCATCGTAGTAAAGTAAGGGAAACCAGAGCTCGCACGAAAAGAAATGGATGTCCGTTTTTCCCGCGCGCTGTTTCGGAGTGGAATAATAGAGTTGGTGAAGGTGGTTCGATGAACCCTCTGCCAGGCACATAAGTGTGATTTGCAGAGTGTCCATGAAGATGTAGATCACGGTGTTGTTTTCAGTTGCATTTCCAAAAGGTCGTAATCTTACAAGATTTAATGATTATATTGTTCTGCCTTTTTCCAAGTAGTCTGTGAGGATTATTCCTTGGGAATCCCAGATAACAATGGCCATCACCTTGCCAGCTGACCAGATCGCCTTCTTCGATGCACGTCCTCCAGCCGGTGTCCGTTGTTTTGACTGCCGTTTTGATTCTGGTGTATAATGATGGATCCGGGTTTCATCAGCAGTCACAAATCGGCGCAGGATGTCTTGCTGATTGCTATTAAACAACGGCAGACATTGTGTTGAAATGTTGTGCCGATACGCTTTTGCTCGACTGTGAGCATCCGCCTCACACACATAGCCATTCTCCTTGCAGAATGTTGTGCATCCTTTCTATTGACATGCCTAAAGCCTCAGCAATCTCGCAAATTTTTATTCAGCGGTCTTGCATTACAGCATCATGGGTTTTGTCCATGGTTCCTTTGTGGTTATCTCAACTGCGCTGCCGGAGGACGCTTCGTCTTTGGTGCTTGTTTGATCACGTTCAAGTTCATTAATTTAGACTGAAGAGCCAAAGAAACTCGTACACCTTCCTAATATCGTGTAGAGCCTCCGCGAGCGCTCGGAAATGCCGCAACACGACGTGGCATGGACTCGATTAATGTCTGAAGTAGCGCTGGAGGGAATTATCAGCATGAATCCTTCAGGGCTGCCCATAAATCCGTAAGAGTTCGAGGGGTTGGAGATCTCTTCTGAACAGCACTTTACAAGACATCCAAGATATGCTCAATAATGTTCGTGTCTGGGGAGTTTGGTGGCCACTCAGAAGAGTGTTCCTGGAGCCACTCGGCAGCAATTCTGGACATGTGAGGCGTCGCATTGCCCTGCTGGAATTGCGAGTCCATCGGAATGCACAATGGGCATGAATAGATGCAGGTGATCAGACAAGGTGCTTACGTACGTGTCACCTGTCAGAGTCGTCTTGAACAGTCCCCTGCAGACTTGCAGAGTCCATGGATTCATAAGGTTGTGTCCATACTCGTACCCGTCCATCCGTTCGATACAATTTGAAATGAGACTCGTCCGACCAGGCAACATTATTTCGAGTCATCAAGAGTCCATTGCCGGTGCTGACGGGAACATGGGAGGCGTAAAAATGTGTGTGCAGTCATCAAGGGTACACGAGTGGGCCTTCGTCTCCAAAAGCCCATATCGATGCTGTTTCGTCGAATGGTTCGCAAGCTCACACTTGTTGATGGCCCAGCACTGAAATATGCTGCAATTTGTGGAAGGGTCGCACTTCTGTCACGTTGAACGATTTTCTTCAGTCATCGTTGGTCCCGTTCTTGTAGGATCTTTTTTCCGCCCGCGGTGATGTTGGAGATTTGATGTTTTACCGGATTCCTGATATTCACGGTACACTCATGAAATGGTCGTACGGTGAAATCCCCTCTTCATCACTACCTCGGAGATGCTGTGTCCCATCCCTCGTGCGCCGACTATAACACCACGTTCAAACTCACTTAAATCTTGATAACCCGCCATTGTAACATCAGTAACGATCTAACAACTCCGCCAGACGCTTGTCTTATATAGGCGTTGCCGACCGCAGCGCCGTATTCTGCCTGTTTACATATCTCTGTATGTGAATACGCATGCCTATACCAGTTCCTTTGGCGCTTCAGTGTAAAAGTAAATGGTCTTCAATGATGGTGCAGAGTCCGCGTGAATTTCAAAAATGGCTCTGAGCACTATGGGACTTAACATCTGTGGTCATCAGTCCCCTAGAACTTAGAACTACTTAAACCTCACTAACCTAAGGACATCACACACATCCATGCCCGAGGCAGGATTCGAACCTGCGACCGTAGCAGTCGCGCGGTTCCGGACTGCGCGCCTAGAACCGCTAGACCACCGCGGCCGGCGCGTGAATTTCATCCAGTTCTGTTTTGATTAGTGCGACAGGCCAACCCTTCTAATGAAAACGTTTAATAACAGCACGAAACTCCGTTTTCTCCATTTTCAATCGCAATCGACATACTGACCAATTCAGATCACATGTCTATGACATCTTCTTCATCGCTGTCCATTCCATCTTCTACTCATGCCAATGATGCTTTCATCAACATCGGAACAACTTCAGTTCCTAAATTGTAAATAGTGGTATCTTTCTATAAACCCTACAACATTCCAGACGATAATTACAGGATAAGGAACCAGAGCATTCGACCTTCGTGACGTCTGCTCGTACGTCCAGGTCGCAACCTTCCAATCCAAACATTTAAAACGCTAATATCTCCACACATACAGTACGGCGGAATGCCAGTTGTGGCTCTGTACCAAAGTAGTGTGTTTTCCATATTACGTGTTTTCCATTTTGTAATCTCTTAAACCTTTCGTCTCGAAACATTAAGAATCAAATTTTCTTGTTTTATTAGATTATTAGACAGCCACTGAGGCAGAACAGTGTGAAAAACAAGTGTTACATACATTAATTTACATACATTAATTGAACACATATTAGGTGGTTTCAAATGGAACCACTGTGCGCGACATGTCGTTACTTTTGGTGGTAAGGTAAAATGCAGTTCCTATCTACAGTTTGGCATAGGGCTACTTGACAGACAGCACACTTCGGTCTGGTTCTGTGAGGTTCCCTGTTTTTGGTACAGTTTACAATGCCTTGAGGGGAATCTCAGTAGATCCCTGAACAATAGTTTTACATTGTTTTGCTAATGGTTCTTTGATATCACTCTTCGAAATAATGCAGTGGAACATTGATTTTTTGATTCGAAAATCGAGACCACTGTCTTCAGCTAACACGTCATCTCTGCTTTCATTGCTACTGTCAATCTGAATCGGAATCAGGAGAAATTCCTTTCAGAAGACACGACAGAATTTCCTCTTCCTTTACTTCTGTGAGAGTACGTCGTGTGTGAAACTGGAAATGCAGCAATCTGTTGCAGCTGCTCATGTTGCCCTTAGAGCTGCAGTGGTTTGAAAAGGAACCACGACAATAATTATGAAAAAAATACATAAATGTAATTATTATCGCGATACACTGAGTATAAATTTGAACACGACCGTTTTCCGTACCTAATCGATGCGCAAAACATGCCTTATCGAGACAAATTCTATCACGAAGCTTCCTGGCAGATTAAAACTGCGTGTCGGGACCTTTGCCTTTCGCGGGCAAGTGCTCTACCAAAGTGAGGACGGGGCATGAGTCGTGCTTGGGTAGCTCAGTTGGTAGAGCACTTGCCCGCGAAAGGCAAAGGTCCCGAGTTCGAGTCTCGGTCCAGCACACAGTTTTAATCTGCCACGAAGTTTCATATCAGCGCACAATCCGGTGCAGAGTGAAAACCTCATTCTGGAAACATCCCCCAGGCTGTCTCCGCAATATCCTTTCTTTCAGGAGTGCTAGTTCTGCAGGGTTCGCAGGAGAGCTTCTGTAAAGTTTGGAAGGTAGGAGACGAGATACTGGCAGAAGTAAAGCTGTGAAGACGGGGCTTGAGTCGTGCTTGGGTAGCTCAGTTGGTAGAGCACTTGCCCGCGAAAGGAAAATGTCCCGAGTTCGAGTCTCGGTCCGGCACACAGTTTTAATCTGCCAGGAAGTTTCATATCAGCGCACACTCCGCTACAGAGTGAAAATCTCATTCTGGAAATTCTATCACAATTTGAAAACAAAAGACAATCATGCACCGCATATAAAAATGGCTCCTACGTGTGTTAGTCTGACTGCTAAGATTCGAAACATACGAAGTTGTTCAAGCTGCAGCCGCTTGAGGGCAGCATCTACTGGAGGCGTAAAAGGTGGCTACAGATGTAGCTACTGTGCATATGCCACTAAATGAGAAAATCCAAGGAGACGTTAAACAGAGCTACACCGTCTGAAATTAAGCAGGACAGAGGAGCGAGCTCAGGCGGAGGCCACAACTGGCGGCCGTCATGTTCTTTTTGGGAGCCTCGGCGGCGTTTCCTGAGCCGGCAGACAGCGTGGCGTCGCGGCGCGGCCTCGGCCCACCGGATGCACCTTGCGCCTGGGCGCCCGCCCGCCGCCCGCTAATCGACAACTCCTGTCGACAGTCGTCGCGAGTAATGGAGCGGGGTTGTTCCTGCGTCGACGGCTCATATAACATGCCGCCGAGCAGCACCGCGCCGCGCCGTAGACGGAACGTTTCGCAGCGGGACGGGAAAACAAGAGAACCACGGTAGCCGCCTCTCTGTCTCACAACTAGGGTTGGGCAAACGGTAGTCGTGTTCCAGCACACTCGAGATTTCCCAATGCGATAGCGTATTGAGCTTGTTCGAACAATCACGTGACTTTTGACCCGCGTGGCGTGGTGTAGCGGACAAAAAGGAAACTACGAACTAGCCACAACAATAAGCTATGGCTCTACTTAAAATCCGACAATTTCGTGAAGCACTGGAGAACACTGCGTTAAATCTTATCAACTGAATAAACTCCTATTGTGTTTGAACTAATTTTTCGAGTTCTCACACAGTTCTGGAATGTATGGATATATAAACATTTAAACATTAAACATTAAAAAAACAGAGGCACAAAGGGCATAAGCATGGGCCAAGGAAAGAACAAATTTGAAGTGAAATGTTTAGCCTTTGCAGATGATGTGGCATTGATAACTGAAAACCGAACAGACGCAACAGTTACGCTTGATCTGTTACACGAGATTGCTGAAATGACTGGGCTAAAAATATCCTATGAAAAAAACCGAGTATATAGAACACAAACATAATACAGAAAAGTTTATGAAAACAAAGTACGGAAAAATTAAAAGAGTTGATAGATTCAAATACCTGGGGGAGTGGATCCAAGCCAATGGACTGGATAACACAACAAATAAAAAAAGAATAAAAAAGTTAGAATTTGCATATAAATTAACACAGAACTACTACAATAAGAAATCAATATCCATACAAGCAAAGATTAAACATTATAATTCAGTTATTAGGACACAAGCAACGTACGGATCAGAGTGCCCCACACTGAATAAGAAATGCGAATTAAGAGAAATAGAAAAAAAGAGAGAGAAAAATATTAAGAAAAGTTCTAGGTCCTGAGAAAAACAAGGAAAATAGGTGGATTAAAAGGCGAAATGAAGAGCTATACAAAAATACAGAAAAGATCACAGATACAATGAGGAAGAGACGGCTAAAATTTTACGGACATTTAAAAAGAATGGAAGAAACACAGATTACAAAGAAAATTTTTAATTACGTTAGTAAGCGGAGAAAAACTGTAGGATGGATAGAAGCAGTAAAGAAAGTTGCCAACAAAACAGGTGTTACAGAAGAAATAATACGTGACAGGAATAACTTTAGGCTGCTTATAAAAACGCAAACTATGAAGATGATGAGCCAAAACCTCAACCCAAGAGTGTGCGGACAGATGAGCAGAGACGAGCAGTTGGCGAGAAAATGAAGAAGTACTGGGAAGAACGGACGAAAAAGAAACACCCTAAGTCTTAAGTTGTATGCTGTCCATAGCTGGTCAAATTCATAAATAAAAAATAAAATAAAACATTTCAGCTGATTTTTATGTGAACATAAAAAACAAAGAGGAAAAATTTGTCCTCAAAAAATGTTATTTGACTTAGCCCAGTATAATATTTTATTTGTTTATGAGAGGCGGTGACGATTTACCAAGTAGGTAGAAAATGAGCAGTTCACTCCCTTTTCAGATAGTAGAAGAAGAGATGAAAACGTTACGATATTTTAATTCGTTTTAAAACATTCAGATGAAACAATCAAGACAATCGATCAAGAATTAAATGCCGAACTAACTCTGGACGTGCGAATGCTCGGCAAATAGAATCATAAAATGTTTTGTTTATTTATTAGTTGCCGTTGTTACGCATGATCTGAAACTTATAAGATATTTCAGTCCGTATTTAACACTTATTTTTATTTTTAAAATCCATAGTTCATTATAAACGCTGAGACCTGTCGTTGTGCCGGCCGGAGTGGCCTTGCTGTTCTAGGCGCTACAGTCTGGAACCGCGTGACCGCTGCGGTCGCAGGTTCGAATCCTGCCTCGGGCATGGATGTGTGTGATGTCCTTAGGTTAGTTAGGTTTAAGTAGTTCTAAGTTCTAGGGGACTGATGACCACAGCAGTTAAGTCCCATAGTGCTTAGAGCCATTTGAAACATTTGAAACCTGTCGTTGTGACAGTACAAACAAAACTCACTAGATCACACGCCGATCAAAAGCTGGAACAGAACCCGAGATTTACCGAACTGTGTCGCAAACTGCTCGAACAGTTAGTGTCGTTTCCAAACACAGCACTATCCATAACCAACTCCTGGACCTTCGCCCAGCGTAATAATTTTACACTGTCGCTGCGTCATCTGCTGTTCAGTGTTGTTAACTCGTTAAATGTATATATATAGGGTGTCCATACCGTTAACAAAGAAATAAAAGCAGGTTTCTGAATAAGGCTAATACATCTATTACACACCTTTCAAAATGCTTTTGAAGTCCATGGCAGAGGGTACTTGTTATTATACCACATGTTACGGTTCTTCTCGTTACAATCGCGTATGAAGTACAGGAGTAATAGCTCCTTAAGATGCCTCTATCTTAGAAAAAAGATTAAGGAAAGGCAAACCTACGTTTCTAGCATTTGTAGACTTAGAGAAAGCTTTTGACAATGTTGACTGGAATACTCTCTTTCAAATTCTAAAGGTGTCAGGGGTAAAATACAGGGAACGAAAGGCTATTTACAATTTCTACAGAAACCAGATGGCAGTTATAAGAGTCGAGGGGCATGAAAGGGAAGCAGTGGTTGGGAAGGGAGTGAGACAGGGTTGTAGCCTCTCCCCGATGTTGTTCAATCTGTATTTTGAGCAAACAGTAAAGGAAACAAAAGAAAAATTCGGAGTAGGTATTAAAATCCATGGAGAAGAAATAAAAACTTTGAGGTTCGCCGATGACATTGTAATTCTGTCAGAGACAGCAAAGGACTTGGAAGAGCAGATGAACGGAATAGATAAGTGTCTTGAAAGGAGGATATAAGATGAACATCAACTAAAGCAAAACGAGGATAATGGAATGTAGTCGAATTAAGTCGGGTGATGCTGAGGGAATTAGATTAGGAAATGAGACACTTAAAGTAGTAAAGGAGTTTTGCTATTTGGGGAGCAAAACAACTGATGATGGTCGAAGTAGAGAGGATATAAAATGTAGACTGTCAATTGCAAGGAAAGCGTTTCTGAAGACGAGACATTTGTTAACATCGAGTATAGATTTAAGTGTCAGGAAGCCGTTTCTGAAAGTATTTGTATGGAGTGTAGCCTTGTATGGAAGTGAAACATGGACGATAAATAGTTTGGACAAGAAGAGAATAGAAGCTTTCGAAATGCGATGCTACCGAAGAATGCTGGAGATTAGATGAGTAGATCACATAACTAATAAGGAGGTATTGAATAGAATTGGGGAGAAGAGGAGTTTGTGGCACAACTTGACAAGAAGAAGGGACCGGTTGGTAGGACATGTTCTGAGGCATCAAGGAATCACGAATTTAGCATTGGAGGGCAGCGTGGAGGGTAAAAATAGTAGAGTGAGACCAAGAGATGAATACACTAAGCAGATTCAGAAGAATGTAGGTTGCAGTAAGTACTGGAAGGTGAAGAAGCTTGCGCAGGACAGGGTAGCATGGAGAGCTGCATCAAACCAGCCTCAGCACTGAAGACCACAATAACAACAGCAACAACAAATATTTTTTATTCTACCGTCAGACATGGTAGACCAAAAAAACATATTTTGCCATGCATAACGATCACACATGCAACTCGGTCTGTACTATAACAATGAATACTTTAAATAATGTACTTATCAACCTACTTAAGAAAAATACTTTTTAGATTATCATGTATGGAGGACCCTGAAGAGACAGACACATAGGGAGACAATGGGAATCCAGTGCATCAAAAAGAAGAAGAAAGGCTGAGACGGTTATATCCAATCAAGTTACAAGTTCGAGTATGATGAAATTTCTTAACAAACCCTCTTCAGGTGTAGCTGCTACGGAGACATCTGTCGTGTTCCTTAAGTTTGTGAAACGGAACCAGCTCAGGGTCGAATGAGTCTGTTACTCTTTTTGATGCAGCAACAGAGTTGCGTGATACTGCTGTGATCCAAGATCTGAGCCGAATAAAGAGTTAAAATGTGAAAAGATTTGTGACTCACAAAATCAAGAGCAAACTGTTCATATAAGAGAGTCATTTATAGAATTACACCCCGCGAAACTGGTACTTCCAGTAACAAATTCGCAGAGTCATTACTTAATACACAACGGTCCCCAACAAAACGAAGAGAAATCTGATGAAAGTTACCCCAAAGACGCAAATAAGACATTCTAGTACATTTCATTTTACTACAAGATTGAGTAACGGCGAAAAGCAACAGCACAGATGGTTAGCTTTCTCCGTGTCTGAATATTAAGTTTATTGTTTTCCATGTAGACTTTTTTGACATTTGTAGACACAGATGGTAAAAGAAGGATGTTGTGTATGGAAAGATCCAAATAGGATATTGCAAAGACATGAACAAAGTCAAACATACATGGATTGCATGATTAAGTGGATGGAACTCTGTAAAGGAATCAAATGGAAAACAAAAAGTAAGTAAAACAAGGGACTGATTAGAGAATCACAAAAGTACTGATATAGCTTGTATGAGAGATTGATCAGCCTCACACAATATGGTATTTAGAGCTCTGGCGTAGGGGAAACAGTGGAAATTTTATAGACCTATTTAAATTCTTATCCAAATACGATCTAAACTAAAAGAGCACTTGCAACGTATTAATGAAAGGGAATTTTGTCAAAATTATCTGAGCTGCGACATCCAAAATTGATTAATTACATTAATATCCAAATCTGTTATAAACGAAATTATAAACTGAGTCAAACAGGTAAAATATTATGCCTTCATGCTCGATTTTACGAGAGATGTGAGCCGTGTGGAACAGATGTCGAAATGCGAAGCTTTTGCAGTTCCTCGACTGGAGAGATAGAGGTACATTGCGTTGGGTTTATTGCAGTCGCAGAAACAGCGGGGGAATAGTTAACAAATGCCATTTACAAAATGAAGTAGAAAATAATGGCCTAGATATCCAGGACTGTCGAGGACAGGGAAATAACGCCGCCAATATGGCTGGCTTTCAAAAAAGGTATCAGACCAAGAATACTCAACATTAATCCAGAGGTATTCTTCACGCTGTACGGATGCCATAGTTGGAATTTGCGTTTGATAGCTGCAGCAGTCACTTCTGCAACAGATAAAACATTTTTCGGTTTCATCAATTAAGATTTTGTGGCCTTTTTCAAGCAACAGTTGGGATCTTATAAAAACTAAATCAAAATTGGAATTTAAACCTCTCTCTGAAACACGATGGGCAAGTAAAACTGGAGCGGTAAAAGCGATATTTTTACAAATTGAAGATTTCATCGAAAGCGTGAATGACGAGAAAAATAAAACTGATGATTCCGAAACTCTTAGCGACTGTGAAGCGGTCTTCAACGAAATGTTATCATTTGAGTTTATTGTTGCAATGCACGTGTGGAACGAGATTTTACTGCATGTGAATAATGTAAGTAAACTATGGTAATTAGTTTAAGTTTACGTGAAATGTTACTGATACTTTGCTTTCATTTCGTCACTGAATTCAAGAACTCTATAATACATCATTCGAAACAAGCGTTGCAGAAGCTCGATTGTTTGTACAAAAAAGAAATAACTAACTTGGGACACAGTTTAAAAAAAAAAAAAGACTGCACAGAAAAAACGAATGGTGGGTTATGAACAACTCGATGAACCTATACAATCTGTTGAAATGTGTTACAGAGTTGACTTTTTTAACACAATTATAGACACTGTAATAGTCGGCATTGAATGTCGAGTCAAAGGGCTCAACGAATCGCTTACTTGAAATCCTTATCAAGGGAAATAACGATGTAACTCAATACTTCGAGAAAGCAAAAACAGAGACCTGCAACCTTACGAACTTCATGAGGAACTCCAGCCTTTAAAATCCAATTCACTGGACTTAAGCAAAAGTGTGAACAAGTACATTTTAGCAAATAATTTGGAAGAAGTTATAAAAATGTTCACATAGAAATGAGAATCATGTTGATAGTTCCGGTCAGTTATGGCTTCAGCCGAGAGAAGCTTCTCAAAGTTAAAATTTATTAAGACTTACTCGAGAAGCACGATGAGCCAAGAAAGGCTATCTGCGTTGTCAGTACTTTCAACTGAAGCGGAGATAACAACTGGTATTAACTATGACGTAGTCTTAAAAAAAATTCGTAAGGCGAAAAGCTGCAAAGTTCATCTATTTTAATTTTGTTCGTTTATTGTAATTTTTGTCATTGCAGTAATACTTGTATAGTATACTAATAAAATTTGTGTGTAATTATTATAGGTGTATAATTCAGCTCCTTTAATTTAACATTTTCTTTCGGCCTGGGAAAAGAAGGAGGCCTCGAGAAGCTGTCTAGCGCCGCCAGTGGTGTTGTCCTCCTTCGTCTAAGCTTCATACATCCTGTCAGTCCCATTTGTTGTGGATCCCACACACTTTGAAACATCCCCTTAGAAAAATTAAGAATGACAGTGCTGATAAACCTCTTACGTTATTTGTTTTTCAAACAGCTGAGCAAAACTGAACGTTCGTAGACATTTCTCTACCCACAGATTGCACACAGAACAGCCAGTGATTTTGATACAGTGCTACGTGGCGTTACCAACATAAAAACATAAACAGCCTACTTACAACTTGAACCACGCTCTGAGATGGGACACACAAGTGGTTTGAAAGCAGTCTTCTATGTAGACTAAATTTTCCTAGTAACCTGCCAGTCAACCGAAGTTCTGATCGGTAGTCAACGCACCCCACTGCTCGTACGAACGACGCTTTTTTTCTGCATTCGCCTGCTTTACAAGTCGTTCAGCAACGGTATCTCTACCGCGAATGTTTTGTTTCTGCACTTCAGCTGGCTCTCTTTCCATTTATCTGTATTCTCTCGATGAACGTTCTGCTCAGCAGTCATTTCCGTAACAGTGATCGTCTTATTAGAGCTAACGGTCCTTTTTAACGCCTTCCTATCTCTACTACGTCAACATTTCTTATGCTGCGAAGGTTGCAGTTTAAATTTTGACCAACAAGAACTAGACGACATTGTTAAGGTATTTAAAATTTGTGTCTGTTATTGTCAAAACAAAGGTCCACCTCCGTAGCGGCAACGTGGCTGACTGCCATAAAGAGGATCTGATTTTGATTCCGAGTGATTTTTTCTTGATGAGGGGACTGGAATGGAGTGTACTCAGCCTCATGACGCCAGCTGAACGGCTGCTTGATCGAATGTAGCGTCACCTGTTCTGCTAAGCCACGGCTGTGGGAGCGGTGTACTCGCGTCCATACCGCATCCACATGACGCCCTGGCAGAGGATGACATGGCGTTCGGTCGACCCCGAGTGGCCCGCCTTTAGCCAGGACGGCGGCGCTTATTGTTAAATAGTGGCAGCTCAGAAACTGGACAAGTAATTTGTTTATTTAAAGAGGCAGTGTTGTGAAAGAAAATGGCTATTTCACGTCAAGATGTTCGCCGGATGACCCTTTTTCTCGATTTTGGTGCAAGCTTACCTCAACAAAAATGCATCGAGTCGCTAAGTTCAAGTTTTGGCTATCGATAACCTTCAGAAAATACCGTTTACCGATGGTTTTGCTGGATCTGTTCGTGCTCGTGCTACCGTCAGCAGTGAATTATGTGAAGGTCTACGAGGAACGACTATGGTTCCAAAAACATCGATGCTGTTTGACTTATTGTGAGAAAGAGGCATCCTTAGGCGTAACGAAGACTCTGAATGAGGGTTTAGCTGCGGAGAAGATGTGTTACCGATGGACTCCGCGCTATTTCACTGTAGCTCAAAAACAAGCACTGTCATCCAAAATATTTGACTGAGAAAATGCAAAATCAGTATGCAACATCGTAACAGGAGACGAAACTTGGATGTACACTATCTGTTCAGTAGTATGCGGAGACCTCTCTGCCGGCCGGAGTGGCCGTGCGGTTCTAGGCGCTACAGTCTGGAACCGAGCGACCGCTACGGTCGCAGGTTCGAATCCTGCCTCGGGCATGGATGTGTGTGATGTCCTTAGGTTAGTTAGATTTAATCAGTTCTAAGTTCTAGGCGACTGATGACCACAGAAGTTAAGTCGCATAGTGCTCAGAGCCATTTGAACCATTTGAATACCTCAACTGCCGAAACCAGAGAAAGGTAGTCATGTCGGATGCTGGGGTATGAAGCGAAGTCGACGTTCTATCTCATCCCGAAAATACGATACGATATTGCAGCATGCATGTCCGAAGCAACACTCCATCGTTCTTTCGAACAACGGAGGCACTGCAGTATCGTATTTTTGCGCCGACTCCGGGCAGGCGACATTCAATTAAAATGTTCCCCCCTTGAAGGAATATACTATTGGATGTAAGAATGCAGGTTGTACACTACTGGCCATTAAAACTGCTACACCAAGAAGAAATGCAGATGATAAACGGGTATTCATTGGTCAAATATATTATACTAGAACTGACATGTAATTACATTTTCACGCAATTTGGGTGCATAGATCCTGAGAAATCAGTACCCAGTACAACCACCTCTCGCCGTAATAACGGCCTTGATACGCCTGGGCATTCAGTCAAACAGAGCTTGGATGGCGTGTACAGGTACAGCTGTCCATGCAGCTTCAACACGATACCACAGTTCATCAAGAGTAGTGACTGGCGTATTGTGACGAGCCAGTTGCTCGGCCACCATAGACCAGACGTTTTCAATTGGTGAGAGATCTGGAGTACGTGCTGGCCAGGGCAGCATTCGAACATCTTCTGTATCCAGAAAGGCCCGTACAGGACCTGCAACATGCGGTCGTGCATTATCCTGCTGAAATGTAGGGTTTCGCAAGGATCGAATGAAGGGTAGAGCCACGGGTTGTAGCACATCTGAAATGTAATGTCCACTGTTCAAAGTGCCGTCAATGCGAACAAGAGGTGACGGAGACGTATAATCAGTGGCACCCGATACCATCACGCCGGGTGATACGCCAGTATGGCGATGACGAATGCACGCTTCCAATGTGCGTTCCCCGCGATGTCGCCAAATACGGATGCGACCATCATGATGCTGTAAACAGAACCCGGATTCTTCTGGAAAAATGACATTTTGCCATTCGTGCACCCAGGTTCGTCGTTGAGTACACCATCGCAGGCACTCCTGTCTCTAATGCAGCGTCAAGGATAACCGCAGTCATGGTCTGCGAGCTGATAGTCCATGCTGCTGCAAACGTCGTCGAACTGTTCGTGCAGGCCGTTGCGATCCAGCACGTTTCGTATTACCCTCCTGAACCCACTGATTCCATATTCTCCTAACAGTTATTGGAGCTCGACCAACGCGAGCAGCAATGTCGCGATACGATAAACCGCAATCGTGACAGGCACAATCCGACCTTTACCGAAGTCGGAAACGTGACGGTACGCATTTCTCCTCCTTCCAGCCGGCCGAAGTGGCCGTGCGGTTAAAGGCGCTGCAGTCTGGAACCGCAAGACCGCTACGGTCGCAGGTTCGAATCCTGCCTCGGGCATGGATGTTTGTGATGTCCTTAGGTTAGTTAGGTTTAACTAGTTCTAAGTTCTAGGGGACTAATGACCTAAGCAGTTGAGTCCCATGGTGCTCAGAGCCATTTGAACCATTTTTTCTCCTCCTTCCATGAGGCATCACACCAACGTTTGACCAGGCAACGCCGGTCAACTGCTGTTAGAGACTTTCCTCATGTAAGCACGTTGTAGGTGTCGCCACCGGCGCCAACCTTGTGTGAATGCTCTGAAAAGCTAATGATTTGCATATCACAGCATCTTCTTCCTGTCTGTAGCACGTCATCTTCGTGGTGTAGCAATTTTAATGGCCGGTAGTGTAGGTTGGCGACATGTGGAAGTTTGGTTCTGGCTGTGAAGCGTACTCGGATAGTCTAATGGTGAGGCAACTGTTCGCAATAAGCGGGAAATCAGGGTTCGAGCCCAATTTTCATTGTCTTCATCTATACAACAGATGGTTGTTCGTATACGCAGCTGCGAATACATTTCATACATCCCGGAGATGTTCTGCTGGGTTCAGGTCGGGACTCTGGGTAGGCTACTCCATTTCAGTCACGTTATTCAGTACAAACCATTTCCTTACAGAGGCGCCTTTATGACAGAGTGCATTGTCATGGTGATACAACCTGTCGCCGTCTTAGAACTGTTCCTCTACTGTACGCAGTCTACAGTGCTATAAAATGTTTTCATGTCCTTACGCATTTAGCGTTTTCATAAGTGCAACAAGAGGACCACACCCTGGTTAGGAAAAACACCCCACTACCATAACACTACCTCCTCAGTACTTCATTGTTGACACTAAACACGGTGTCAGGTAAGTTTCTTCAAACACAAATCCTCCACCGGATTGCTGTAGGGCACAGTGCGGTTCACCACTGCAAATCAGACGCTTCCACTCGTCACCTGTCCAGCAGCGTCTCCCTTTAATACCACCTCAAGAGCTCCTTAGCACTAACCGCATAAATGTGTGGCTTGTAACTGCTCGTCCATTGTACCTCATTATTTAACTCCCTACGCTTACTCAGTGTGCTAGTTGCGCTGCTGGTAACACTTTGGTACTCACTAGTGGTTCCTTCTGCTATTTCATGTGAGTTTTAACTATAGCCCTGTGCACTGCTTGACGGTCGCTGACCATCAGTACGTGAGGCCTGCCTGGTCTTCGTTCAGCTGTGTTTGATACTTCGGGTTTCCACTTCAAAGTAACATCACCAACAGTCGATATGGGCATCTTTAGAAGGGTTGAAATGTCCCTGATGGATTTGTTACTCAGGTGACATTCGGTGCCAAGTCCACTTTCGAAGAAACTGAGGTCTCTTGACCAATCCAGTCTACATCTACATCTACATCTACATCTACATTTATACTCCGCAAGCTACCCAACGGTGTGTGGCGGAGGGCACTTTACGTGCCACTGTCATTACCTCCCTTTCCTGTTCCAGTCGCGTATGGTTCGCGGGAAGAACGACTGTCTGAAAGCCTCCGTGCGCGCTCTAGTCTCTCTAATTTTACATTCGTGATCTCCTCGGGAGGTATAAGTAGGGGGAAGCAATATATTCGATACCTCATCCAGAAATGCACCCTCTCGAAACCTGGCGAGCAAGCTACACCGCGATGCAGAGCGCCTCTCTTGCAGAGTCTGCCACTTGAGTTTGTTAAACATCTCCGTAACGCTATCACGGTTACCAAATAACCCTGTGACGAAACGCGCCGCTCTTCTTTGGATCTTCTCTATCTCCTCCGTCAACCCATCTGGTACGGATCCCACACTGATGAGCAATACTCAAGTATAGGTCGAACGAGTATTTTGTAAGCCACCTCCTTTGTTGATGGACTAGATTTTCTAAGGACTCTCCCAATGAATCTCAACCTGGTACCCGCCTTACCAACAATTAATTTTATATGATCATTCCACTTCAAATCGTTCCGCACGCATACTCCCAGATATTTTACAGAAGTAACTGCTACCAGTGTTTGTTCCGCTATCGTATAATCATGCGATAAAGGATCCTTCTTTCCATGTATTCGCAATACATTACATTTGTCTATGTTAAGGGTCAGTTGCCACTCCCTGCACCAAGTCCCTATCCGCTGCAGATCTTCCTGCATTGCGCTACAATTTTCTAATGCTGCAACTTCTCTGTATACTACAGCATCATCCGCGAAAAGCCGCATGGAACTTCCGACACTATCTACTAGGTCATTTATATATATTGTGAAAAGCAATGGTCCCATAACACTCCCCTGTGGCACGCCAGAGGTTACTTTAACGTCTGTAGACGTCTCTCCATTGATAACAACATGCTGTGTTCTGTTTGCTAAAAACTCTTCAATCCAGCCACACAGCTGGTCTGATATTCCGTAGGCTCTTACCTTGTTTATCAGGCGACAGTGCGGAACTGTATCGAACGCCTTCCGGAAGTCAAGAAAAATAGCATCTACCTGGGAGCCTGTATCTAATATTTTCTGGGTCTCATGAACAAATAAAGCGAGTTGGGTCTCACACGATCGCTGTTTCCGGAATCCATGTTGATTCCTACATAGTAGATTCTGGGTTTCCAAAAACGACATGATACGCGAGCAAAAAACATGTTCTAAAATTCTACAACAGATCGACGTCAGAGATATAGGTCTATAGTTTTGCGCATCTGCTCGACGACCCTTCTTGAAGACTGGGACTACCTGTGCTCTTTTCCAATCATTTGGAACCTTCCGTCGTTCCTCTAGAGTCCGCTGTTATTGCTACTCCATTAACAACACCGCGCGGTCTTAGGTTCGCCCCCCCCCCCCCCCCCCCCCCTCGTCTGAGGTTCGAGCCCTCCTTTGGGCATGTGTGTGTGTTTGTTTCTTGTCTTTAGCGTAAATCAGTTTAAGTTAGATTATGTAGTGTGTAAGGTGTAGTAAGCCTAGGGACCGATGACCTCAGCAGTTTGGTCCCATAGGAACTTATCACCACCCTTCCCCCATCCCCCCTCCTTTTATATTGGCGGGTCGGCCTCCGGTGACACCTAGTGATAAGCTACGCACTACGTATCAAATGGCTCTGAGCACTATGGGACTTAACCACTACGTATCACTACTATACCATTTGTCTCGCATTTCGCCAAAAAATTATTATTTGACGGATGAAAATTTCTAATTATGTCTTATTGCCCTCAGTCACCTGATTTATTCCCTAATGGAATTATTGGTTCCCTTAAGCCAAACAAAAAATGCGTGCAGAATGAGATTTTCACTCTGCAGCGGGGTGTGCGCTGATATGAAACTTCCTGGCAGATTAAAACTGTGTGCCGGACCGAGACTCGAACTCGGGACCTTTGCCTTTCGCGGGCAAGTGCTCTACCAACTGAGCTACCCTAGCACGACTCACGCCCCGTCCTCACAGCTTTACACCCGCGAGTACCTCGTCTCCTATTTTCCAAACTTCACAGAAGCTCTCCTGCGAACCTTGCAGAGACAGCACTCCTGGAAGAAAGGATATTACGGAGACATGGCTTAGCCACAGCCTGGGGGATGTTTCCAGAATGAGATTTTCACTCTGCAGCGGAGCGTGCGCTGATATGAAACTTCCTGTCAGATTAAAACTGTGTGCCGGACCGAGACACGTGAGTCGTGCTAGGGTAGTTCAGTTGGTAGAGCACCTGCCCGCGAAAGGTAAAGGTCCCGAGTTCGAGTCTCGGTCCGGCACACAGTTTTAATCTGCCAGGAAGTATCAAAAAATGCGTGGATAGCCATTTTCAGCACCTCAAGAAGTTGTTGAATCCTTCGGAAACAACATTCTTTAGGTACCAACACCAGAAAGGAAAAGAAATTTCCATAATTGGTACCCACAGATGAAAAAGGTTTGTACCAAAAATGTTTTTTCTCTCATTGCTTTTCTAAAAAATTAAGTGGCATCCTCGAAGAAAAATGTTCAAATGTGTGTGAAATCTTATAGGACTTAACTGCTAAGGTCATCAGTCTCTAAGCTTACACATTACTTAACCTAAATTATTCTAAGGGGCCGGCCGGTGTGGCCGAGCGGTTCTAGCCGCTACAGTCTGGAACCGTGCAACCGCTACGGTCGCAGGTTCGAATCCTGCCTCGGCCATGGATGTGTGTGATGTCCTTAGGTTAGTTAGGTTTTAGTAGTTCTAAGTTCTATGGGACTGATGACCTCAGAAATTAAGTCCCATAGTGCTCAGAGCCATTTGAACCATTTTTTTACCCTAAGGACAAAAACACACACCCATGCCCGAGAGAGGATTCGAACCTCCGCCGGGACCAGCCGCACAGTCCGTGACTGCAGCGCCCTAGACCGCTCGGCTTATCCCGCGCGGCCTCCTCAAAGAAATCATATAAACTCTGTATCGTATCGAGATAATAGATACGCTAGGTCTTGTCATCCTTCGCAGAACTGAAACTGTTCTCTTGGATAGAACGCCTACATGCACCAATTTACCCTCATTGGAGCTCCAGATCAACACAATATAACACTATCACCGACCACTTCCAGAGATGTTGTAGACTAAGGGAATTACACAAGCCAATGATTACCAGTAAGAAAGAAAACTAATTCTGGAAACACAATGTTTATACCAAAGTTTTCTATACGTTCATTTAACCGCTCCCGAATGATAATTTATCCACTTTGCCTATTTTCAGTTAGATAGTTACAAGATTAGAAAACTTCGGTTTTGTGTTTTCTGTTTTAGGTGGCTGTCTTTTAGAGATTTAGTCGTGTTATATTACTAATGTTCCCGAAACTGACGAGGAGAACATGGTAAGTGCCGTAACCCAGAGGAATCAAACTAAGTGAACACTTGTTTTGGCTTATCCGTGGATGCTCGATCGTTTCTGAGAAAATTACACTCAAAATTTTTGAGGAACTTTATTTGCCTTTTAGCAGGCAATTCATTCACTCGAAGTGGTGGCATAGCGCGTAGTGTTGCGGCTTCACGGTTTTCGAGCTCTTTGTTCGAAACCAGATTATTACTTTTATTCAATTTTGTTTTCATTTATCTACCCACATCTGCAGAAGATTACTACACGAATGTGTAAAGCAATACATGAATCAGAAAAATTAGAAATTGTATTTAGTGAAAGTCCTGTTGTGTGTCTTGTCAATAACACAGGTAGTCATTTTTTGTTTTCCGTCGTTCCTTAGTTGCTTCAAAATTTATGGAGGTATGTTCCTTCTGTGTAACTAAATGAAAGGCAGTTTGTTTATTGCCATAAGCATTTCGCTTCCTTTATTTGTGAAGTGTCTTCAGTTGCCTGTAATATATGTTTGTTTATATCATATAATAATTGTATTATGTCGTAGTTGCAATATGTTACTATGATACACCGAACAATTTCACCTCACGAAATTTTTGCTACAAAAGTTGGCACTAATCTGAAAAACAAGAGAAAAACCTGACAAAATGTAACATGGTAACGTACTGTAACTACTACATAATACACTTTTTGTATGTGTAAAAAGAAACATCTATTACAGGCCACTGAAGATGCTTCACAAATAAAGGAAGCGAAATTCGTATGGCAATAAACAAACTGCCTTTCATTTAGTTGCATTGACGGAACACACTTCCATGAATGTAGGTGGTGTTACGTACTTGTTCCCAAGAAGTGGGTTTTGCTCGTCCAGCATGTATAACCCTTTATAACCGTGGCCTGCAGGGAGGGGCTTCTATTCAGCCGATTCAGACCTGCCCCGCTGGTTTTGTCCTCTAATGTACAGCAAACTATTCCAGAAGAGAACACTGCCAGAGCAGAACGCTATTTTCTTTATCTCAGGAACACTGACAGAATTACAATGGTTGTGCGTGAAAACGCGACGATTATTTGCAGTATACATAAAACATCTTCGTTCCCTAATCGTATGTAAAGTGTAATGTGAAAACTGATGTTACTGTTTTTTATTGGTTTCTTGAATACAATTTCATAGCAATAAAACATGAATTTCCAGCTTAGGAATAAAAAAAAAAAGCACTCCGTCTCCAGGCCACAAGTGGCCCATCGGGACCATCCGACCGCCGTATCATCCCCAGCTGAGGATGCGGATAGGAAGGGCGCGTGGTCAGCACACCGCTCTCCCGGTCGTTACGATGGTTTTCTTTGACCGGAGCCGCTACTATTCGGTCGAGTAGCTCCTCAATTGGCATCACGAGGCTGAGTGCACCCCGAAAAATGGCAACAGCGCATGGCGGCTGGATGGTCACCCATCTAAGTGCCGGCCACGCCCAACAGCGCTTAACTTCGGTGATCTCACGAGAACCGGTGTATCCACTGTGGCAAAGCCGTTGCCAGCTTAGGAATAGTAATTTTAATTATTTTGGTAATTGAAGTACACAGTTCCCCATTATAATGCTCACGAGTAGTGCGCGTAAGTATAGTGCCTCAGGGTTAAGCGGATATATTGGGCACACAGTAGGCACCTGGGAAGACTGTATGCGATGTATGAGGCGCAGAGCTTGAAAACAGTCATCTGTCTCGCTCACTTCTGCCACGGGGCTGCCCATAGACTGTGTTAATGGCCGTGCGAAAACTTTTACTTACTACTGGATGTGTTTTATTGTTCACCGTTTATAATCTGTTTCTTTTATTTTTTATTTACAGTGCCAGTGAGAAAGAAGGAACTTCTAGTGAAACGTGCATGCAGATTCTACACCAACGTTGCTAACAAGAAACTGACTTTCCCTGCCATTTGCGATATGTCAACTCGTTAGAAACAAACACGTCTATCGTGACAAGAAAAAAATCATTTAATTTATCGTGTACTCCTTACCAGTATTCGTGAATTATTGGTACATCAGATACTAATTCCACCTACACACAAACGGACAATTTGCCCGGTTTTATTTCGAAGTATCAGTACAATGAAGAGGTGAAACGATTTAATATACTTGCGCCAGTCGAACCTCTTCAAGTTTGACACAATCGGAACGTCGGTGCCAATGTATTCACTAACATGATTTTAGTGCAGCGCGTATAATTCTGTGTAGATCACACTGCGCTCTCGCCTCTTTCCTGTCGCATTCTTCTCAGCTGAGGACGGTAGCTGACTGCATTGTCTGCCCCACTCCCAGCCTACTGGGATATTTGGCTTAAAAGAACAAAGTTTGCTCTACAATAGCTGGCCCAGCTTTCATCAGGTGTAGCCGGCCACTGTGGCCGAGCGGTTCTAGGCGCTTCAGTCCGGAACCGCGCTGCTGCTACGGTCGCAGGTTCGAATCCTGCCTCGGGCAGGGATGTGTGTGATGTCCTTAGGTTAGTTAGGTTTAACTAGTTCTAAGTCTAGGGGACTGATGACCTCAAATGTTAAGTCCCATAGTGCTTACAGCCATTTGAACCATTTGATGAACCAGTTCCGACAGATAACGTACTCCTCTTGAATTGCGCCTAGCGGGTCGCTGAGCTAAACGTGCCCATCTAACGGAAAGCTCATTATCAGCAGCAATATATAGTCTCTCACCTCATGAGACACTGTAGAGATGTTTGGTATTTAATTCAGGATATTTGTTATGAATGCCTGTATTCGTTATATCCGTGGTGTTCGACTCCTTGATCATATTTCACTGGCATATGCACAGCTATCTTGGCTGCGAGCAGACTAGCGTACAGATTTCCATAGCCTCTGTCATTTCCACTGTCTTATCAACGTACACTGACCCTCATATCTCTCCTCGACCTTAATGCTGTTTCTGAACATTGCAGAAACACCCGTTCCATCGTTCACCCACTTCCTCTAAGTCCTTCTCTGTAACAGGATTCTCACTCTATAATAATCTCTCCTATCCTATCAGAGAACTGCATAACATCTCCAGCTTTAGAAGAAGGCTAATGACATATTTACTGAAGCAGCACTCATGTCTACGATTGTCCCGGTACTGTAGGTACTCGTTACAGGAGGAGGAGGAGGAGGAGCAGGAGGAGATTAGTGTTTAACGTCCCGTCGACATAGAGGTCATTAGAGACGGAGCACAAGCTCGGAGTAGGGAAAGATGGAGAAGGAAAACGGCCGTTCCTTTTCGAAGGAACCATCCCGCCATTTGCCTTAAGCGAGTTAGTGAAATCAATAAAAATCTAAATCGGGGAGGTCGCAAAACGCAGGTTAGAACCGTCGTCCTCCCGAATGCGAGTCCAGTGTGCTAACCACTGCGTTACCCCGCTCGGTCATTTGTTAACAGATTATCCTCGTTTCCCAGTATTCCTAGCTCGTGCAGTCTCCTTAAATGTTCTTTCCCGAGGACTCGCTATACCATAAAACACCTAATTTGTAAACCTATAATTCTTTTTCATATCTTCCACTATTATTATTAAGAAGAAGAAGAAGAAGAAGAAGAAGAAGGAGATGCAGTACAAGTACTGCCAGTATTAACCTTATTAGTTCATAGTATATTTTTTTACTACACTGTCTCCATAAACACTCAAATCATTTTAAAACTATTTCGCAAATTAAAATTGTTATTTCTTACGTAACTATGAAGTAAAAAAACAGTACTGTACTTGTGAAACCCTTGTACGATGTAAGACAGGGCCTGATGGACATAATCAGGTCAGGTTAAATAAATAAATAAATAACATGTGGTAATAAGGAACATTACGCCACATCCTCTCCTTCCACTGCCGGCCAAATACCGGTGGCGAAAATTTCTTCCACCATCATGACTCGATCCGCCGACCTTCGAATACAGTGCCATCGCTCAATTGGGCGTTAGCCCTCTAGCCCCAACTCGCGTTCGCCAATTGACCTGTCCATTAGTCTAGACATTAGTTTGACATGTCTCCTCGTGGAAGCCTTCCTGGAATGGACAAAGGCTCTTTTGTTCGTCCAGGGGGAAGCTGCTTTTATATATTGAAAAGAAAGATACCTCACCAGGTCTTCTGTAAAACACTCGTTCTATCTGTTGCGGTAACTGGGTCCAGGAATGAGGTAACAAATTTTTAAATTAAACTCCTTGTTAATTCTGTATAGATAAAAATAAAGTAACATATATCTTTCGCTTCATACTGCGGAAATTTAAGAAGTCCAGTTGAGCGATTATAAAAAATTATAATTTTAAAATAACTAATAACGTCACGTCGTCCATTTCTACAAGCTGCCTAGGCTCCAAAACATAGTTAAAACTGAAGTAACGATAACAAGGGTTCAAAAAACAATTACTTGAAAACTTATTTGGAGGAAAATGAAAGTAATCGACCACTTCCTGGAAGGCTAGAAAGTAGAGGATCGCTTCCACAAGACTAAGGAGGTGGGTATTAATCATAGATAATAGAAGATATAAGAAATAAGTGAAATGAAAATGAATGCCCTTGCGGAATGCGTCGAGGGACACTGGCTGTGCCGGCCAGAGTGGCCGAGCGGTTCTAGGCGCTACAGTCTGGAACCGCGCGACCGCTACGGTCGCAGGTTCGAATCCTGCCTCGGGCGTGGATGTGTGTGATGTCCTTAGGTTAGTTAGGTTTAAGTAGTTCTAAGTTCTAGGGGACTTGTGACCACAGCAGTTGAGTCCCATAGTGCTCAGAGCCATTTGGCACTGGCTGTTTGTCAAAGCCGCAAGGAGAATTAGATTTAAACTTTGTAAGCGGCCTTTGTTAACCTGAGTGCATATAGAAATGCTACGCAAAACTGTGGTGATTACAATGCCTTTTGTATCTATGAAAATTGACCGACGAAAGAACTGTTCTTACGCTATGTCACCGCATTTCACGAACAAGTTAACGCAGAAGCCACTCACTTCACATAACTGATAAATTGGGTGCAAAGACAGTCCAATTCACTCTAATGATCAAGGTTCCTAATAGTAGATCTATTATTTGACCTTCAAAAAGTTTAATATGTTCAACCTTACAGATAAAATACGAGCAGTGTGCATGCTTGTCTCATAGTTGTAATTCAAACACGTTCCTACAAACAACCTGAAAATAGTGGATGATACAAGAACACTGCCTGGAACACGACGTAACATTTGATCCTCTCAAGATCTCAGCGACAACTTACCTTCTGGAGCCCTGTACCAAGCATAGGCTTTAATTTGAAGAAGAAATTTCAGAGAATCTTCGTTTGGAGCACATCGTTGTATGATAGTAAAACATGGACTAAGGGAAAACCGGATCAGAAGAGAATCGAAACATTTGAGATGTGACACTACAAAAGAATGTTGAAAATTAGGTGGACTGACAAAGTAAGGAATGAAGAGGTTCTCTGGAGAATTAGCGAGGAAAGGAGGGACAGGATGGTAGGACAACTGTTAAGACATCAGTGAATAACTTCTGTGGTGCTAGAGGGAGCTGTTCAGGGTAAAAACCGTAGAGGAACACACAGATTGGAATACATCCAGCAAATAAGTGAGGAAGTAGGTTTCAAGCGCTACTCTGAGATGTAGGGCAACGACCCTGCCGCAGTGGATACACCGGTTCCCGTGAGGTCACTGAAGTTAAGCGCTGTTGGGCGTGGCCGGCACTTGGATGGGTGACCATCCAGCCGCATTGCGCTGTCATCATTTCTCGGGGTGCACTCAGCCTCGTGATGCCAATTGAGGAGCTACTCGACCGAATAGTAGCGGCCTCGGTCAGTACCATCATAACGATCGGGAGAGCGGTGTGATGACTCCACGCCCCTCGTATCTGCATCCTCCTCGGAGGATGACACGGCGGTCGGATGGTCCCGGTTGGTCACTCGTGGCCTGAAGACGGAGTGATGTGGAGATTGGCACGGGAGAGGAATTCGTGGCGGGCCGGATCTAACCAATGGGCAGGTCATGACTCACTAAAGAAAATAATGTTACTAAAAATGCTGCTAGCTATCTTAGGCCGAATGAATGAATTCACCACGTGAAAAACAATACTCACTGAATAAATAATTAGGGCCTGCAGTACCGAATAACTTATAAGAGAATGGCCACATGGCTTCCTGTACGGAAACGTTATACGAACGCACGCAATTTAATGGACGGAAGGTACATAAATATAGAAAGGTTTCGTATCAGTCGTTAACCATTGCAACCCAAAGACGAAGGTTATTCGGAAAGTAAGGAATGATCGGTCGCGAAATGAAAACCACAGTGAAAATCCGATGCAGTTTTGCACAGGTGTGTCGGGCAGTGTCTCGAGTATGCCCGTCGATCGCGTTACGTCGTTCTTTTTAGTTCTGAGCACACATGGAGTACATAAAGATACCTACAACAATAGTGTCTCCCTCCAAGTACGAGGACCTGGTGAGAAATTTCGCCTGAAGCTATACAGCCAACATTACGCAACTGTCGTGCGTTTTCTTCTTCAGGACAATTCAAAAATGGTTCAAATGGCTCTAAGCACTATGGGACTTAACATTTGAGGTCATCAGTTCCCTAGACTTGGAACTACTTAAACCTAAGTAACCTAAGGACATCACACACATCCATGCCTGAGCAGGATTCGAACCTGCGACCGTAGCAGCCGCGTGTTTCCGGACTGAAGCGCCTAGAACCGCTCGGTCACAGCGGGCGGCTTTCAGGACAGTTCTAAGCCGCATTCTCCAGGGGCAATGAAGATGCTTCTGCATCGTTTTCAATTGGAAATATTTGATTACCCACAATACAGCCCGTAATTGTCCCCTGTGAGTTTCATCTCAGCTCGCATGAACCGCTGGCTATGAAGGCAACATTATGGCACACATAACGACCTGTAGGCCAGCGTAGAGAATTGACGGAAAGCACTGGCTGCTGCCTTCTATAACGAGGGTATTGCAAAGTTGGTACAACGCTACGACAGATATCTAAGTCGGATCGTCGACTGTGGTGATTAGTAGCTGGATGTTGTAGCTAACTGTTGCAAATAAAACAGTTTTGATTTTCACTGTGGTTTCCATTTCACGACCTATCGTTCCTTATTGTCCGAATAGCCCTCGTATATAGTTATTTTATACTAAAGAACATAGTTAATGATACGTGGCGTTTACTAGTAAAAGACAAAGACTTCACTCACAAACTGTCCTTGAACCTAATGAAAACGCAAAGAATCTTTAGGTGAATGAAGAACTGATTTACACGGCTCGATTATGAATCAAATGCATCGCCTAGAGGAAATTACATTAAACAAACACACATTAAAATAAACGAAACATCCGGCTCTTTGCCTCACTGAATTTTTTTAAGATTACGTCTTAGTTAATACCAACCCCTATTTACGCTTCAATCGATAGTACTGACAACGCAAATAGTCTCTCTCGGCACACCGTGCTTCTTAAAGTCTGTCTTAATCAATTTTAACTTTGAGAAACTTCTGTCGGCAGAAGCTTTGCTGACCCAAACTGTGAGCATTATTCTGATTGTTGTGTATAGGTCTGGATATACTTCTTCCAAAATATTTTCTGATATGTACTGAATAGTTGTTTTGCGCCTTTGACTGAGTCCTGTAGGTTAGATTTTAAAAGTTGGAGTTCCTCATAGTTCGAAAAGCTGTATGTCGCTATTTTCGCCTTATCTAAATATTGTACCTAAATCATTACAATGTTTGCTAAGATCGTCCTTGGATAACAATTTCGAATAATTCATATCGTAAATATAACCAAATCGTTCAAATATTCGTTGGGCGCTTTGAATCGACATTCAGTGTCGACTATTATAGCGTCTATCATTGTGTTAAAGAAGCTAACTCTGTACTGCATTCCAGCAGATTGTATAGGTTCATGAATTTGTTCATAACCTAACATTCGTTTTTTCTGTGCTATTCTTTTTTTTAACTGAGACTTAATTTCGACCGAGCGAGGTTGCGCAGTGGTTGGCACACTGGACTCGAATTCGGAAAGACGACGGTTAAATCCCACGTCCGGCCATCCTGATTTAGGTTTTCCGTTATTTCCCTAAATCGCTCCGAGTGAATGCCGGGATGGTTCCTTTGAAAGGGCACGGCCGACGTCCTTCCCTAATCCCATGAGACCGATGACCTAGCTGTTTGGTCTCATCCTCCAAACAACCCCAACATGATTGCGTATCTACTTTTTTCTACAAACAATCGAGCTTCTGCAACGCCTGTTTCAAATCCTGTGTTACGGAATTCTTGAATCCAATCATGAAATGAACGTAAAGTATCAGTAGCGAATTTCAAGTTCACTTGAGCCGGTTGCCATAGTTTATTTTTATTGTTAACACGTAGTAAAAACTCCTACCACACGTGCGTTGAAACGATAAACTCAAAAGTTGTCATTTCGTTCAAGACCGCTTCTCAGTCGCTTAGAGTTTCGGAATCATCAGTTTTATTTTTCGCATCATTCACGCTTTCGATGACATCATCAAATTGCTAAAAAAAAAAAAAAAAAAAAAAAAAAAAAAAAAAAAAAAAAAAGGTTTCAAATGGCTCTGAGCACTATGGGACTTAACATCTATGGTCATCAGTCCCCTAGAACTTAGAACTACTTAAACCTAACTAACCTAAGAACATCACACAACACCCCGTCATCACGAGGCAGAGAAAATCCCTGACCCCGCCGGGAATCGAACCCGGGAACCCGGGCGCGGGAGGTGAGAACGCTACCACACGACCACGAGCTGCGGACAAATTGCAAAAATATCGCTTATACAGCTCCGATTCTACTATCTCATCGTGTTTCAGACAGAGGTTTCAATGTCAATTTAGTTTTATAAGATTCCAACGCTTGCCTCATTTTGTAAAAAGTTCATAAACTTCACCGATGAAGCCGAAAAACGTTTCAACTATTGTAGAAGTGTTAACGGCGTCTAGTAAAAGTAAATTCCAACAATAGCATTCGCACTGCGTGAACAAAGCTCGTGAGTTAATATTGAGTATTCTTGTTCTAACACCTTTATTAATGCCAACCATATTGGCACCGTTATCGTATCCCTGTCCTCGACAGTTTTGGATTTCTAGGCCATTATTTTCTAGTTCCCTTAAAATGGCATTTGTTTAATATTCTTCCATCGTTTCCGTAACGGCTAAACCCAACGAAATGTTCTTCTATCTCTCTTGTAGAGAAATTAAAAAATCTTAATGTTATTGACATTTGTTCCACACGGCTCGAATCCCTTGTACAATCGAGCATGAAGGCATAATATTTCGCTTGTTTGATTCTGGTTATAATTTCGTTGATAACAGATTTGGACGTTAATGTAATTAATTCATTTTGTATGTCGTGGCTCAGATAACGCTGATAAAGTTGCATTTCGCTAATAAGCTGCAAGTGCTCTTCTAGTATTAGATCATATTTGGATAACAGTTTAAACAGATCTAGAAAATTTCCAGTTTCCACTATCGTTCATGTTTAGGGATTCTCGATGCCCTCTAAACACCAGAGTGTGTGAAGCTAAGTATTTTATAATATCGATCAGTCTTGCCTTACCTATTGTTTTTCCGTATTTGATTCCTTTACAGAATCCCATCCATCTAACCGTGCACTCCAGGTGTCCTTGACTTTGGTCATGCCTTTTCAATGTCCTACTCGGATCTTTCCTGTCACAACATCCTTCTCTTGCCATCTGTGTCTGCAAATGTGAAAAAATGGACATAGAAAGCAATAAACTTTGTCTTGAGATATGAAGTAAGCTAACCTTCTGCGATGTTGCATTTCGCCGTTACTCAATTTTCTAGTAAAATGAAATTTAGTAAAATGCTTTTATTTGCGTCTTTGCGGTAACTATCATTAGGTTTCTCTAGGTCTTGTTTGGAACCATTTTGAATGAAATCATGGCACTGCGAATCTGTTAATGGAAATACTCACATTCAGGATCTAATTCTATAAATGACTCTCTTATATGAACGGTTTGCTCTTGATTATCACTTTTGAAGTCTTTATTCGGCTCACAATCTCGGATCACAGCAGTTTCACCTAACTCTGAGGCTGTATCAGAAACGGTTATGGATTCATGTGACCCTGAAGCTGGTTCTGTTTCAGAAACTAAAGACACTTGGATAAGAGCTCCACTGGAGGCCTCTGTAGCAGTTACATCTGAAGTTTTCTTAAGAAATTTTATCGTACTCGAATTCACAGCTTGGTTGGATACAATCATCTCTAACCAACTCCGTCCGAATAGTCCTTGGAAGGCCCCAACGGGACCGACCGGCCGCCGTGTCATCCTCAGCCTAGAAGTGTCACTGGATGCGGAGATGGAGGGGCACGTGGCCAGCACACCGCTCTCCCGGCTGTGTGTCAGTTTCCGAGACCGGAGCCGCTACTTCTCAGTCAAGTAGCTCCTCAGTTTGCCTCAACAATGGCTGAGGCACCCCGCTTGCTAACAGCGCTCGGCAGACCGGATGGTCACCCATCCAAGTGCTAGCCCAGCCCGACAGCGCTTAACTTCGGTGACCTGACGGGAACCGGTGTTACCACTGCGGCAGCCTTTCTTTTTCTTTTTGATGCACCGGATTCCCATTTTCTCCCTATGTCTCTGTCTCTTGAGGGTCCTCCAGACCTGATGATCTAAAAAACATTTTGTGCTAAGTGCGTCCATAAGTGCAGTAGGGTAATTAAAGTGCTCAATGTCATAGTATACGGGCTGTGCGGTTATCATACATGGCATTTTTTTTATTCTGTCACGTGTGATAGCAGCCAAATAAATACGCCAAAAAATGTCCGGGGGCTGGAACTTTAATAGGGCAACTATTTGTTTACAGCTCGTACAAAATAGATACGTGTTTCAAAGTTTTACTGACCTTCAAAGTAGTCATCAGCATTGTGTATAATCCGTTGCCAGCGATGTGGAAGTCGTAGGATACTCTCAGCAGTGCCAGTTGTGCTGACAGTTCGAGCGGCGCGGTCTGTTCCCCGACGAATTTGTAGCAGTTCTGAAGCGAATGCCGTGAAGTGTTTCCTTCGGTTTAAAAATCGAGTTGAACTCACGAGGGCTTACGTCAGGGGAGTGCAGTAGGTGGTATAGCACTTAGAAGCCCCATCAGTCAAACAAATCAGTAACAGCTTGCACTGTACGTGCTTGAGCACTGCTAAGAGTATCCTACGACTTGCACATCGCTGGCAACGGGTTATACACAATTCTGGTGACTAATTTGAAGGTCAGTAAAATTTTGAAACAAGTATCTATTTTCTACGAGCTGTAAATAAATAGTTGCAATTATTAAAGTTCCAACCCTCGCATTTGTATACTGACTTACCATAGAATGGGGTTCCTTTAGTATGTATGGCTTAAATTGGTACAACCACACCTTCAGAGATAAAAGACTTGTTCACTCGTACCAGTTCAATAACTTGGAAAACGAATGAAGTGCCACTTGGTAGGATTTGTTTCAGAGACTTGGAATTACCTGCCAAGACAATGCTCTTGCCTGTATTGTCTCTTCCACAGAGCATTGTTGCATTTGTTTGTTGTTGCATCGAAGTGTCAAATTCGGAAAAACTGCATACCATTCGGGCTGTGAATATGATATAACGAAAAGTAAGCGTATTTTCCATTTAACATGCATCTTTCTTTAATACGGCGAGCAGCGTCCTCTCTAAGGATATACTTTAATAATTTATTTTACAAAATTTTTTTTAGTCTATAAGAACATCTTTACAACAATACAGTCTCCTTCGAGTTCCGTGCGTTACTCCTGTCTTGTGGGCATGCAGTGATTCGCGACAGATATATCCCGCGCGAATTGTGTAATGTAATAGGCCTACCAGAACCAGTCTGTAGTTCCAAACTTGTACGCTTGGCGCACCACCGCGTAGGCGTACACCTTAGATGCTCCTTGTAATGGGGCCTAACTGTCATAATGTTGCCGGACGACGCTAGGTAAATACTACTACACTCGTACGGAGCCGCGCGGGGTAGCCTCGCGATCTAGGCGTCTTGTCACGGTCCACGTCGGAGGTTCGAGTCCTCCCTCGGGCATGGGTGTTGTGTGTTGTTTTTAGCGTAAGTTAGTTTAAGTTAGATTAAGTAGTGCCTACGCTTAGGGACCGATGACCTCAGCAGTTTGGTCCCATAAGACCTTACCACTCGTGCGGAAACAGAGACTGACAACTAAGTAGCTAAAATTTTAATAGTTTCAACTTTTTGCGAGGCCCCCACAGGAGCGAGGCAGTCAGTGGTCGCCGACGCCTAACGCCGCTACTGCTTCTGTGATCGGTGGACGTCAGCTGACTTCGTGCCGCTCTCGCATATTTACACCCGCTGCCAACATTAGCTACGTAACAGTATTGTGCGCCGTAACAATAAGCAGCTGTTGTGAATACAGTGTTGATCTTCGTGCAGTGCTTCACGTAGTGACTGTTAATATTATTTACAAAAGTGAGCGAAGAGGCTGTATCTGGTCCTTGTAGCGATTCGCCATTGTCATTTCTGCGACGCATTAACAGTTAATATATTAAACGTTCATTTCTTTTACAAGCTGTAAGCTGGCTGCAGTGACAGAAGGAGGCGGGGCTTGTCTCAGCAGCCAATGTGCTACGAGCCGATCGTAAGCTTCCGCTCTCAGCATCCTCTGCTCAGGGGCCAAGTAAAAGTGTGCTATCCGTACAGACACGGACACGCGCCAGGCAACGCATGTGCAGCAAATATTACCTCATATCTCACTGCTCGCACACTGAGAAATGCAGGTCGTAATTATCTTTTTTCTTTTTAAATAAACCACTTTCAGCTGTATACGAACTTTCACAGGAACACAACTGGTTTCGTGATTTCAAATCACATCTTCAGGTGTACATACATCAGTAAAACATTCAGGCTCTGAGACTGTTACCCGCAACAATCAGGGTGTCATAGTTTACTGCGAGGCGGTTGGAGGGTTGCTGCCGCCACTTCCTGACGAGAAGTAAACGCGCTTTTAACATGTCAGTTTGAATTATGACGCCCTGCTTGCTGCGGGTGACAGTATCACGGCTTAAATGTTCTACTGACACTTGTGCACCCGAGGATGTGATCTGAAATCACGAAATCGGTCGTGTTTCTGTGAAAGTTTATATGTAGTTGAAAGCGGTTTACATCTACGTCTACATCCATACTCCGCAAGCCACCTGAAGGTATGTGGCGGAGGGTACTTTGAGTACCTCTATCGGTTCTCCCTTCTATTCCAGTCTCGTATTGTTCATGGAAAGAAAGCTTGTCGGTATGCCTCTGTGTGGGCCCTAATCTCTCTGATTTTATCCTCATAGTCTCTCCGCGAGACATACGTAGGAGGGAGCAATATACTGCTTGACTCCTCAGTGAATGTATGTTCTCGAAACTTCAACAAAAGCCTGTACTGAGCTACTGAGCGCCTCTCTTGCAGAGTCTTCCACTGGATTTTATGTCATCTCCGTAACGCTTTCACGATTACTAAATGCTCCTGTAACGAAGCGCTCTGCTCTCCGTTGGATCTTCTCTATCTCTTCTATCAACCCTATCTGGTATGGATCCCACACCGGTGAGCAATATTCAAGCAGTGGGCGAACAAGTGTACTGTAATCTACTTCCTTTGTTTTCGGATTGCATTTCCTTAGGATTCTTCCGATAAATCTTAGTCTGGCACCTGCTTTACCGACGATTAACTTTATATGGTCATTCCATTTTAAATCACTCTTAATGCCTACTCCGAGATAATTTATGGAATTAACTGCTTCCAGTTGCTGACCTGCTATATTGTAGCTAAATGATAAAGGATCTTTCTTTCTATGTATTCGCAGCACATTACACTTGTCTACATTAAGATTCAATTGCCACTCCCTGCACCATGCGTCAATTCGTTGCAGATCCTCCTGCATTTCAGTACAATTTTCCATTGTTACAACCTCTCGATATATTACAGCATCATCCGCAAAAAGCCTCAGTGAACTTCCGATGTTATCCACAAGGTCATTTATGTATATTGTGAATAGCAACGGTCCTATGACACTCCCCTGCGGCACACCTGAAATCACTCTGACTTCGGAGGACTTCTCTCCATTGAGAATGACATGCTGCGTTCTGTTATCTAGGAACTCTTCAATCCAATCACACAATTGGTCTGATAGTCCATATGCTCTTACTTTGTTCATTATACGACTGTGGGGAACTGTATCGAACGCCTTGCGGAAGTCAGGAAACACGGCATCTACCTGTGAACCCGTGTCTATGGCCCTCTGAGTCTCGTGGCCGAATAGCGCACGCTGGGTTTCACACGATCGGCTTTTTCGAAACCCATGCTGATTCCTGCACAGTAGATTTCTAGTCTCCAGAAAAGTCATTATACTCGAACATAGTACGTGTTCCAAAATTCTACAACTGATCGACGTTAGAGACATAGGTCTATAGTTCTGTACATCTGTTCAACGTCCCTTCTTGAAAACTGGGATGACCTGTGTCCTTTTCCAATCCTTTGAAACGCCACGTTCTTCTAGAGACTTACGGTACACCGCTGCAAGAAGGGGGCAAGTTCCTTCGCGTACTCTGTGTAAAATCGAACTGGTATCCCATCAGGTCCAGCGGCCTTTCCTCTTTTGAGCGATTTTAATTGTTTTTCTATCCCTCTGTCATCTGAGCGACAATCTAGAGGAGGAACTACAGTGCAGCCTTCCTCTGTGAAACAGCTTTGGAAAAAGACATGTAGTATGTCGGCCTTTAGTCTGTCGTCCTCTGTTTCAGTGCCATTTTGGTCATAGAGTGTCTGGACATTTTGTTTTGATCCACCTACCGCTTTGACATAAGACCAAAATTTCTTAGGATTTTCTGCCAAGTCAGTACATAGAACTTTGCTTTCGAATTCATTGAATGCCTCTCGCATAGCCCTCCTCACACTACATTTCGCTTCGCGTAATTTTTGTTTGTCTGCAAGACTTTGGCTATGTTTATGTTTGCTGTGGAGTTCCCTTTGCTTCCGCAGCAGTTTTCTAACTCGGTTGTTGTACCACGGTGGCTCTTTTCCATCTCTTACGATCTTGCTTGGCACATACTCATCTAATGCATATTGTACGATGGTTTTGAACTTTGTCCACTGATCCTCAACACTATCTGTACTTGAGATAAAATTTTTGTGTTGAGCCGTCAAGCAATCAGAAATCTGCTTTTCGTCACTTTTGCTAAACAGAAAAATCTTCCTACCTTTTTTAATATTTCTATTTACGTGAAATTATCGATGCAGTAACCGCTTTATGATCGCTGATTCCTTGTTCTGCCTTAACTGTTTCAAATATTTCGAGTTTGTTTGTCAGGAGAAGGTCTAATACGTCATCGCCAAGAGTCGGTTCTCTGTTCAACTGCTCAAGGTAGTTTTCAGATAATGCACTTAAAAAAATTTCACTGGATTCTTTGTCCCTGCCACCCGTTATAAACGTTTGAGTCTCCCAGTCTATATCTGGAAAATTAAAATCTCCACCCAGAACTATAACATGGTGGGGAAATCTACTCGAAAAATTATCCAAATTTTACTTCAGGTGCTCAGCCACAACACCTGTTGAGCCAGGGGGCCTATGGTGACATCCAGTTACCATGTTTGAGCTTGCTTTAACCGTGACCTTCACACAAATTATTTCACATTTCGGATCTCCGTCAATTTCCTTCGATACTATTGCACTTTTTATCGCTATAAACACGCCTCCCCCTTCACTGTCCAGCCTGTCTCTGCGGTATACATTCCAATCTGAGTTTAGAATTTCTTCAAAAACATGGATTATTTCAGCTGCGGTTTGCCTCAACAGAAAAAATTTATCATTATAAGTTTTCACATACAAACGGAGGTTGTTATAACCAACCAATGTCTTCGTCTCACAACATACCTCTGAGCAGCCGCGCTTCCTTCTTAGAAACCAAACCACAGAACAGACATATAAGTCATGCTGTACGCTCTGGCCGTGTTAAATTCTCACCGGTGGAGCCACCGCTCACCCCAAAGAACGTCGTTAAGACAGTCCACCACAGCTGATCCGGAAATGACTACTGTACAGATCTCCACCAGTGGCCACAGGCTATCACAGCAAAACTGCTCGCGAATTAACAGACGCGTAAAACATCAGGAACTGGAAGTTGACAATTTGTAGAGTCCTGCGAGCGGATCAGGATGCGAGGTGACGCTGCCTCCAGTTGTAACGTGACTCGTCCAACTCGTAGACCTGGTGCGGTTGAAGCGGTATTGAAGAGCATATTTCGTGACAGGTGGATTGGTTGTCGAAGCACCATACCATGGCCCGCATGTTCACTGGATCAGACGTCCCCGGATTTCTTTCTGTGGGGAAAGTTGAAGGATATTTGCTATCGTGATCCACCGACAACGCCTGACAGCATGCGTCAACGCATTGTCAATGCATGTACGAACATTACGGAAGGCATACTACTCGCAGTTGAGACGAATGTCGTGACACGTATTGCCAAATGCATTGAGGTTGACGGACATCATTTTGAGCATTTATTGCATTAATGTGGTATTTACAGGTAATCACGCTGTAACAGCATGCGTTTTCAGAAATGATAAGTTCACAAAGGTACATGTATCACATTGGAACAACCGAAATAAAATGTTCAAACGTACCTACTTTCTGTATTTTAATTTTAAAAACCTACCTGTTACCAACTATTCGTCTAAAATTGTGAGCCATATGTTTGTGACTATTACAGCGCCATCTATCACAAAGTGAAAAAAGTGGTTCAACTAAAACATTTATTTTTCTTTACGTACTACGCGAATATGTAATAAAAATGGGGGTTTCTGTTTAAAAAAACGCAGTTGATATCCGTTTGAACTATGGCAGCGCCATCTAGCGGGCCAACCATAGCGCCATCTGGTTTCCCCCCTTCAAGCTAGACGAGTTTCGTTCTTTGTAGTTTTTTCGTTTGACGTTTATTTTGTGAGATATTTGGCCTGGTCACGATCAATGGACCACCCCGAATAGGCTCGCACGACGCGCCACCCACGCGATCACGCGCTGTCCTTCTGACCTCGGCTCTTTCCAGAAGTTCCTATGTTGCTGGTCACGTAGCCCACACCCTATCACAATAACGCAGTTCCTTCTGCTTCCTAGCGCCCCCCGCTAACGTTATGTTACTCCTTTGCTGGCACACCTCGTGCAACATTATACCCTCACTATACACTCTCAGTACTCCACGCTACTCATTTGCGACACATACGGGACAAGTTATAACAGGGGACTTTCAATTTGTAAAGTGATTTTGATTGCTTTGACTGAGTCCACTGGCTTGCGATCTCACAAGGTGCTTGTGCCTTCGGGAGCTAATGTACCAAGTCTGAAGGGACAGTACAGTCCTCTGTTATGCCAGCGTTGCCTGGATCTCCGCCCCCACCAGCTTTTACAAGGCCCTCCAAATCCTTGAACGCCATGTGTTTCGCCTTGCCTTCTGTATCCGCCTTTCTTCCCCCACACGACTCCTGTATGAACTGTTCCCCTTCCCCCACCTCCTCCTGTTCCTCCAACATCTCTGCATCCTGTACATTGTCCGCAGACTTGATCCCCCCCTCTGGTTTCCTCCTTCCTCTCCACCCCCCGCCCGTTGCCGCGCCTCTATCGCTGTATCCCTCCCTCTCTTCACCTCCACACCCTCCATCTCCTTCATCAGGGCAATTTCCAGCGCCTCCCCCTCCCAGATGATCAACTTCGCCGTGACATCTACCCTTCCTTCCAACTATAACCTGGCCTTGTTCCGCCCCCCCCCTCCCCAGGCCCCCCTTTTTCGTCTCCCCTCCTTCTCCCAGAGCGGATTTTCCTTCTTCCCCCCCCCCCTCCCCCTGAGACCCTGCACCCCATACTTGCCTTTTTCCTTCGCACATCCCTCCCTACCTGGCCCTCTTCAGCGCGCCCACCGCCCATCTCCCCCCCCCCCTCTCTTCCCCTCCCCCCTCCCTCCCTTCTTCCGGTCTCCTCATCTCCTTGCACCTGGCAGATCCTCTGTTTTGATCATCGTCAGTGTGCCACGGCAGTGTTGTGTTTAGTGCTGTTTCTCCTGTGCGTCAAGAGGTGTGATTTCAATTGTGTACTGCCTTGAGGTTCGCTGTCAGTGTTTGTTATGTGCTACGCCATCCGTCGATACTTTTTATGCTCTGGTCATACTGTGCCTTGTGTTCTTTTAACTGTCGCAGTGTGTGGCTTTTTGTGTGTGGTACTTTTTTACAGTTTTTTATCTCCATTTTACAGTCGCCCCTTTTTTGTCTATTGCCTTCCATGATGTCCCCCCTTTTTTATATCTATGTTCACCATATTCTCTCCTTTGTATAATTTTCACTGTCTTCTATTGTTTGTTCTATGTCTTTCGGCTGAAGAGCAGCGCATATGCTGCTGCCAGCTTGCCCCGATGGGGAATTGAAATACAACAAAGAAAAAAAAAAAGACGGTACAGTGAAGTTGCATGGCGGCGTGTTGCAGGCCACGTGGAGGTGCTCAACTACCTGCTGAGCCGGAGGCCCGACGTCGAGGTGGACGCCCGCAACGCGCTCGGCTTCACGCCGCTCATGAAGGCCGCGCTGCAGGGCCGCACCAAGTGCGCCAAGCTGCTGCTCTTCGCAGGTCAGTGCTCAGCAGACAGCGCCTAGCTGTAGCAGCTCTTTTTCTGTTTTCGCTTTTTCGTCTAATAGGTGAAAGTTTGATTTTGTTTTTTACACATTGACTGTCATTGAAGGGTTTTACTTTTATTTAATATTGTCCCGGCTAAGTATCAGTTTGATTACTTTTAAAACCCAATGTTAAACGTGGGTCACAACACGTGTAGTCTTCCCAACTCTGAGAGAAAAAATCTTTAGTAGCTTTACTACCAATGTTTACAGACGACGATACTTTAACCTTTCGTTCAATTGTTTTAGTTACGAATCGCTAGTTTGTTCTTGGCATAGATCACGTAACCTTAAAGTTTATTAATCTAAGTTAAATTAATGTTCAAGACTTGTATTATGTTTCAAATTAACAACGTCAGTTTATTGACAAGAATTATTAATAAATAGGTTCACTCATACGATCTCAATCAAGGAAGTTGTTTAATTAGATGTCTAAGTAGGATTCCCGCTAGCATCAGAGGTGTTAGATAATATCCTGTCACTTTCGGTAAATAAGCTATTTCTATTTAACATCCGCAAACTGACATTAACTATGATCACTAGTCGCGTGGAGTTAAAGTTTCCCACTATCACAATTCAAAGTCCGAATCCGGTTAAAATTCTCAATTCAGTAAAGCGTTTAAATATTCACACGAATTGACATTAAAGCCAAAGAGATTACTATTCACCTTCACGTTTATCTAATCTGATAAATGTCAAAATTAAAGTCTTGAATTGACAATAGTCAAAAACAATCTCGTCACGATCTATTCTTGATCCCCGTTTAATAAAGTCCCATTTGTTGTTCTCTAAAGCTGTACGTCCTAAATACTTCCGAACTAGAACAGACTAGAGACTGGAGTATCGTGATTACAACGTATGGCTATTTATACTTCAATAAACACTATCTTTTGTGTCCAAGACCTACGTTCTATGACTATAATATTGAATTTCTCACGTATTGGAATAACTAATATTTTAATATTTTCTACTGTTTTTCCCCCTTCCCATGTTTCTAAAATTTATAATTAAATATTCCTTTTCTTTTCTTTTGCTTTCTATACTAGATATTCCCCTCTATTTGTTTTTTATTTATTTTTCGTAATTACTACTTGTGGAGGGACTTGGGTCATTTTGTGAATTGATATTTTAAGGACATGGGAGCTAATTTGGGAGCTATTTTTGTTTTTTCAAGACCGAGAGGCGCTGTAGGTGTCACATAGCGTAGAGTGGAAAGGAGCCTGAATAATCTAGCGCATCTCCTTGTCCATCACACAGCAGCGGCTGTCCTGAATTTCAAGCAGTCGTGTATGTTGTACAACAGGTTTCTGTATTGAGCCTTTTTTAGGGTTCCATACCTCAGTCGCAAAAAAAAAAACAGAACTCTTATTGGATCATTTTGTTGTCCGTCTGTCTGTCCGACTGTTAAAAACCCTTGTTCTCAGAGGGTATAGGCGTCGACGTGAAACTTACTGAGCTCTATGGTTCCTTGTCGGTATAAAAAAATTTAAGCTTTTGCGTCGTTGCAGTCAAAAGATGTCACATATTTTGACACTCGCAGAGTCACCCATCAAAACCTGTAGGGTACTTCCCGTTGACCAAGGACCATAAAATTTGGAACAACTAAACGACCAAATCCGAAGATTGGTGGTTTGCATTTATAACACACGAAAAAAAAAAAAAAGATTTCTCATATGTTATCCGATTGTCTGTCTATCCGTCCGTCTGTTACGGCCCCTTTTTCTCAAGAACGGGTAGACGTGTTACGTTCAAATTTATGTCGCATAATAAGGTGTATAGTCCTTTGGTGATGTAACAAATGTAAGCTTCGGAGGTTCGAGTCCTCCCTCGGGCAAGGGGTGTGTGTGTGTGTGTGTGTGTGTGTGTGTGTGTGTGTGTGTGTTGTCCTTAGCGTAAGTTAGATTAAGTAGAGTGTAAGCCTAGGGACCGATGATCTCAGCAGTTTGGTCCCATAGGAACTTACCACAAATTTCCAGATACCAAAAAATAGGCTACGGCTGTTTATGTCACATACTTCGATATTCGCAAACTCACTCATCACAACCTACAGGCTACTTCTCGTTGAACTCGAATCATGAAATTTGGCAAGAGGTAAGATTTCATAGTACAAGTAAAGGAAAACATCTGAAAATTGTTAATTCGTAATCATATGGCCGGCCGGAGTAGCCGAGCGGTTCTAGGCGCTACAGTCTGGGACCGCGCGACCGCTACGGTCGCAGGTTCGAATCCTGCCTCGGGCATGGATGTGTGTGATGTCCTTAGGTTAGTTAGGTTTAAGTAGTTCTAAGTTCTAGGGGACTGATGACCTCAGAAGTTAAGTCTCATAGTGCTCAGAGCCATTTGAACCATTTCGTAATTATATGACACGAAAAAATATTTTTTGCCATTTGTTATCCGTTAGTATGTATTTTCTTTTGCTGACACCCCATTTCTCAGGAATGGGTAGACGTATATCTTGCCTCTATCGACATCCATAAAAAGCAAAAGTCGTCGAGATTCTAGATTTCCAGTACGAATTAACTGTCTGCACAGGATGATTCTTACTAACGTTTCAAACAATCCCGAAGCGACGCAGATGACGCAGAGACAAGTCAGGAAATCCCTCAAACATAGATAAGAGCTGTTGAGCATGTGACACTCACATTCGGGAGGACGATGGTTCAAACCCGCACCCGGCCAACCTAACTTAGGTTTTCAGTGATTTCCCTAAATAGCTTTAAACAAATGCCGGAATGGTTCCTTTGAAAGGGCCCGGCCAATTTCCTTCCCGATCCTTGTCTAATCAGAGCTTGTGCTCCGTCTCTAATGACCTCGCTGTCAACGGGACGTTAAACACTAATCTCCTCCTCCTCCTCTTCCTCCTCCTGCTTCAAATGGCTCTGAGCACTATGGGACTTAACTTCTGAGGTCATCACTCCCCTAGAACTACTTAAACCTAACTAACGTAAGGACATCACAGACATCCATGCTAGAGGCAGGATTCGAACCTGCGACCGTAGTGGTCACGCGGCTCCAGACTGAAGCGCCTAGAACCGCTCGGCCACAACGGCCGGCCCCCCTGCTTCAACACGTAACGTTACCAGATGATGTAACTCGCTGCACGTGCAGCAGTTCGGCTTGGGCGCGAAGAGATGATTGAGCAATGTGGTGCTTGCATTCGAGCAAACGGTGCAATCTGTGAACATGTTTCGTAAACGTGATCTATTGTAAACGTAGAAGTTATAAAATTATTGTCCTCGCGATAACCAAGTAAAAGCTGTTCTTATTTTGTGTTTTGTTCCTTTTGTCCCTTTTTTGTGTTGACAGACGTTATTTAGTAAAAAAAACCCAGGTCATTTACTGTTTCGAAAGCTTGTACTCATTTACTTGTGACGCAGTATGTAGGTACTTTGCAACAGATCAGCGGAGATGTGCGAGACCGGTAAATAAAATAACAAATCTTACCTCAATATAAACACATAACTACTCACGCAATGAAGAAAATACTGCCTGCCGAACGCAGGACTCAAACCGTGATCACGTGCTAAAATCGTGCATGTAGCCCTGGATCCAGAACGAAGTGATTACTTGGGTTGGGATTATGAGGTGTGACAGACCGATTGACTCAACCGCTGCACGTGCGGTGAGGTACGTCATATGGTGACGTCACATGTCCAACATTTGTTATCCACTTTTGCGGTATTTCCCGACATTTGCGATCCCATGTGTCTCATATTAAATTACTTGTCTCAGCGTTATTTACGTCGCTTCAGAGGTTTCTTAAACGTTAATAAAGATCACCCTGTGTACATAAAGTTTGTACGGAACCCTCGGTACGCGAGTCCTATTCACACTGAAACTTCCCAAACTTCTGCGTTATTTGATACTCAGACAACTGAGTAAAACTGAACGTACTCAGACAGTTTTCTCTTCACTTATTCTGATCATTTCTAAACTGACACACAATATTTTAGCGCAACGCAATCTGACTTTTAACAATCCCTACAAAAGAATAGGCCTGACTAACAATAACCTATCCTTCATGAGTCACTTACCTCACCAAAATCTTCGTTACTCGAACTCCTGGAATACAGCGAGCACTAATACTGCCAGATAAATAAAAGTTCTAACTACTGAAGGCACTAACTACTGCTAGGCATATAGTTAGCAAATGAAAGAGTTTGATAGAGAACAAACAATGTGTTTACCTTAATAGTGTTCAAAAGTCAGAAATATATATAAATTCGTGACATCCAGTTCGACAAATTTCCTTTTTCTGACGGAAACATGTCAGATCGTCCGCTCATATTACATCTCGCAACTCTGGCATCTCTCTCGCTACATCCACCACTGCTGGCGGCTCACCTCCAGCTGCCCAACGCTACGCGCTGTCCGCATCCAACTGCCCGACACTACACTAACGAATAATCCAACATTGAGACCAACCAGCCACAGACTGCACACAGCGCAGTCCGCGATTTCAATACAGAGCGCTACGTGGCGTTACCAACATAAAAACCTACACAGCCTACTTACAACACTTGTTCGGATTTTCTTTTTATTCGACGATTTGTCGAACTCTTCTTCATCGTTGCGTCCCCCAATTCAGAGTCAGTAGTAGTCGTAGTAGTTGGAAAACTTTGGGCAATTAGCCGGCCGCTGGTGGCCGAGCGGTTCTAGGCGCTTCAGTCCGGAACCGCGCGACTGCTACGGTCGCAGGTTCGAATCCTGCCTTGGGCATGGATGTGTGTGATGTCCTTAAGTTAGTTAGGTTTAAGTAGTTCTAAGTTCTAGGGGACTGATGACCTCAGAAGTTAAGTCCCATAGTGCTCAGAGCCATTTGAACCATTCTGAACTTTGGGCAATTAGTGTGTTTGTGTTCGGCCTCTGACAAAGTAACAGATCTAACAAAAAAAGAAACTGTATATACTACTGCATTAGCCATTTCTGTAGATAATGAATGCAGAGTTCCGTTGACACATGTTGTTTTAAGTTGTGTGATGAGGCAATTCTGAATGCGTGGAAGAACCGTCAGTGATTTCTCGGAGAAACCTGTCGAAATATAGAGTGAAAAAAGAGGGAAATAAGTAACAGTGTTGCCACATGCTACTGTTAGAGCTGATGCGGAATTTGTTACAATAATTATTGGATACGAAAATATTAATGAAGCACTTCCATGAAACACGTAAGTTTTCTACAACGCTTGCTCTCACGGCGATATCCATTAATAAAATATTCTCGGGTTTCAAGTGGTTAACTGCCCACGAGCTTTCGATAGAGATCTCCTCTGCAGGTGTCAAGTGGTTGACTGTCGTGTGAATGCCGCTGCCGTGCTTATATAGCCGTGCCGCTACCAATGATGTCACTGGTGCCTAGTCCCGCGCCATATACAGCAATGTTTTGATGGCTCGCCCGCCACGCCCGCTTCAACTCCCCAATCAGAGGATCTGTGGCAAAATAAATAAAAATTAAATTTATTGATTTTTCGAAAAGAGAAAAAATTATGGATATGGAACTGTAACATTAGAATTTTTGAAAGGCTTTTTTACGGACTGTATTGACCGGCTTGAATGCGGAAATTTGCCTGTAATATAATTACAATTCCGATTAATTACATTGTGAATTCTACGGCATTGCTGATTTAATCAGAGTTCACACCTTAGACGTAGAATTAGTTCAAATGGTTCAAATGGCTCTGAGCACTATGGGACTTAACATCTGAGGTCATCAGTCCCCTAGAACTTAGGACTACTTAAACCTAACTAACCTAAGGACATCACACACATCCATGCCCGAGGCAGGATTCGAACCTGCGACCGCAGAGGTTGCGCGGTTCCAGTCTGAAGCGCCTAGAAACGCTCGACCCACTCTGACCGGCTAGAATTAGTCCTTCTGCCACAATATTAATTCATTAGTCGCCATCGATGTTCTTCTCTTTGTTGACCGTGTGTATCTTCCTAAGTCGGCATCGGTTTAATTCGCGAAGACGGTAGAAACCAAGGAATACAATGCTGCGTCGCTTTAAATAATTCTCGTAAAACTTAGATACTTCTCACTATTTTTTTTCACAAGACAATAAGACTTGCTCTGCTCATCGCACAAACCATAAATACTAACAACTTTCCGCACACACCAAAAATTACGTCCATCCCCTACAAGGTAACAATCGAAAGTGTATCTTAACTCCTTCTTGGAATATGAAACAAAAGAGAATCCAATATGAACATTACAGAGATTATATTCTACATCCCTCTCAATTTAATCTTTGGAGCGGACTTTGAGGTATTGTATGTCTATGCGTCGGAATGTGTCATTACAGATCCCAGGTCGTACTCATCTGCAGTCTACCGTCTTTACTGAGGGTGTTGTCTGATATTTTGGTCTCTGTTGCTTCATGTATTACGATATCCCAGAAGCCGTTGATCCGTTTAGTCATAGAAATATCGTCGAATGCAGTTCGGTGTCAATTTACCAGTGCAAGCTCCGCTACAGCTGATTTTTCGGGATAGCGTAGGCGTTAACACCTTTCATGTTCTATGCAACGCTGTTCAATAGTGCGGACAATCTGACCAACATAAAACTGCTCGATCCACACGGTATTTTGCGTATTCCAGGTGTTCTGATACCTACATCATCTTTCACAGGGATAGCGTAGGCGGAAACACCTTTCACGTTCTATGCGACGCTGTTCAATAGTGCCGACAATCTGAACAACATAAAACTGCTCGATTCACACGGTATTTTGTACATTCCAGGTGTTCTGAGACCTACATCATCTTTCACAGGCTTCATTAGTTGCCGGACCTTTGCTGGGGGCCTGAAAATTGTACAGATTTCATGTTTCTTCAGTATGCGGCTAATCTTCCCTGGTATTGAGCCACAAAACGTTAAAAACGCAATCTGTTTCGTGTCTTCTCCGGTGGTCTTTTGCATTCGCGGCTAAGATGAAACTGTTTGCGAAGTTTGTCTCCCATTAGCTCCGGTTGTAGCGAGCCTCTTAATGGAGCATTTTGAGGACATCGCCTTGGACACGGCTCCTGCAAAGCCTAGTTGTTTTTATCGCTACGTCGACGATACCTTTATCATATGGCCTCTTCGACATGAAAAGCCTGCTATTATATGTATGTTACGCGTTGTAATTTCATCACTGTGCTACTTATGTAATGTGTGGTTTTTTATGTAGAATACATTCTTACGTTCCTGTGGAAAGTCCAACGCATTCTTTACATTTTAAATGTAAGCCTCTACTTGACACCTGATTCTTTTCTTCTAAACTTCCATGTGAGTTTGCAAAATAAATCTGTAAATTTGGTAGGTAAAGTGAGCCAGTCTTTAATATAGTGGACTCTTGTTTGCAAGGAGTTGTGCTCGAATTTACCTCTCGCCACCGTGATTTAATTTTCCCATTTTTCATTGAAACATACCATGCTGACGTAAGAATGCTTTGTTTTAGTAGCGCATGGTCAGTTTTTTCGTCCATCTTTGGGAAAACAAGCAGTTGTCCCGTTTTTAATTATGACTTTAATCAGCACGACCCGTGGACCATCTCTAAATCGAGGGTCTCGTATGTCGTTCTTTTCAAACAGTCTTTCATTATTCAGTGCAAATATTCCAAACATCACCTCAGCTGTATAGAAACAGCGACTTCAGTAATGCTGTTCACCATAAATAATTCTTGTAAGTGAAATGCATGTCAAGCAGTGCTAGAGAAATCGTGGAGAGATCTAGTTTGAAATCTCTAAAATGAGATCTGAAGAATGATATGATTGTCATCTTATTGCAAGTGAACTGGTAGTTCTACCACATGATTAGATGATCAACTGGTTGGAAACGATTATTACTGGGAGGGAGGGGGACAAGAGATACACCGGGTCATCAAAAAAGAACAGATTTCAGTTGTTTATTACAGGCAAACTATAAAAGATATAAATACGTTGGGCAAGTCACTGGATAGGTATAGAATGTGTGTGTGTGTGCGAGAGAGAGAGAGAGAGAGAGAGAGAGAGAGAGAGAGAGAGAGAGAGAGAGAGATAAAAGGTGATGATGTGTGAGAGGGAAAACGAGTATGAGGGAGTGATTGAGATATTGAATGTAAGCACGACATAGAAAAATGGGAGGTGAGCGTGTGTTTTCACAAAGCTGTGCTGTTGTTTGTTTGTAGCAACATGGGGACTACACCACAAGGCCAGTCCTTTTGTGTGTTGGACAACAAGATCTTTTTCATTGCTATTGGCCTTTGAGGTCATCAGACATTACACCTTGTGAATTTTTTCTGTGGAGGTACATAAAGGACAGTCTTTGTCCCACTTGTGGCAGTTACTCTTCACAGATGAGAAATCAAATTGTTGAAGTTGTCAATTCAGTAAACAGGGACGTGTTGATTCGTGTGTGGAATGAAACATACTACTGTTTGGATGTTTCTCGGACAACACATGGTGCTCATACTGAACGCGTGGTGCAGTGTCTGCGTGAACATAAAACTTTGAACCTTCCTCTACCCAGTGACATGTGCAATGTGTTTTTATCTTTCATAGCTTGTCTTTAATAAATAGCTGAAACATGTTTCTTCTTTCTGAATCACCCTGTATCTTAATCAGGATTCTATAGGTTCTAAACTACAAGCTAGTCGTGGTTTTAGTTTACTTTTGAGAACTGATCTATGACAGAAGAGAAGGTAGAGAATGTGGCTAAGATTGTGAGGTGTGTGTGTGTGTGTGTGTGTGTGTGTGTGTGTGTGTGGGCGGGCGCGCGCGCCCTTGAGAGAGAGAGGTGGAGAGACAGAGAGATAGAGAGAGAGGTAGAAGGTGAGGATGTGTGAGAGGGAAAGCGAGTTTTAGGGAGTGATTGAGATACTGGATGTAAGGATGACTTAGAAAAATGGGAAGTGAGCGATAGAGACAGGAAGCTCGTATGAGGGGAAACTGGTGAAAGAGAAGAAATTGGCGAGAGATAGGAATGAGAGATTGAGAAAGTGAGAATATGAGGGAGAGTGAATATAAGACATGAATAGTGAAGAGAGAGAGAGAGAGAGAGAGAGAGAGAGAGAGAGAGAGAGAGAGAGAGAGAGAGAGATGGTGATGTGGGTATCTACATGTACATTTATACTCCGGAAGCCACCCAACGGTGTGTGGCGGAGGGCACTTTAAGTGCCACTGTCATTACCTCCCTTTCCTGTTCCAGTCGCGTATTGTTCGCGGGAAGAACGACTGCCGGAAAGCCTCCGTGCGCGCTCGAATCTCTCTAATTTTACATTCGTGATCTCCTCGGGAGGTATAAGTAGGGGGAAGCAATATATTCGATACCTCATCAAGAAACACACCCTCTCGAAACCTGGACAGCAAGCTAGACCTCGATGCAGAGCGCCTCTCTTGCAGAGTCTGCCACTTGAGTTTGCTAAACATCTCCGTAACGCTATCACGCTTACCAAATAACCCGTGACGAAACGTTCCGCTCTTCTTTGGATCTTCTCTATTTCCTCTGTCAACCCGCCCTGGTACGGATCCCACACTGACGAGTAATACTCAAGTATAGCTCGAACGAGTGTTTTGTAAGCCACCTCCTTTGTTGATGGACTACATTTTCTAAGGACTTTCCCAATGAATCTCAGTCCGGCACCCGCCTTACCAACAATTAATTTTATATGATCAATCCACTTCAAATCGTTCCGCACGCATACTCCCAGATATTTTACAGAAGTAACTGCTACCAGTGTTTGTTCCGCTATCATATAATCATGCGATAAAGGATCCTTCTTTCCATGTATTCGCAATACATTACATTTGCCTATGTTAATGGTAACGATTAATGTTTCCGTAACGACTGTAGTGCTGCTGTGCTTCACAGTACCACGTGCCTATGCTGCAGGCGCGTCGCCGACGCTGCGCGACTCTGGGCGGGGCCTGCGCGCAGAGCAGTGGGCGCGCTTCTGCGGGCGCTACGTGTGCGCCGAGGTGATCGAGAAGTTCGCGCGCCACCGCCTGCTGGAGCGCACCACGGCGTACGGCCGGTGGGGCAGCGAGCCGGAGCTGGGCGCCCGCCTGCTGCTGGGCGCGCGAGCCTCCGCCCCCGAGCCGCGCGCCTCGCCGCCGCCCTCGCACGGCCACGGCCTCAAGTCGCGCCTCCGCAAGGCCTTCCGCACCAACAGGTACTCCACGCGTAGCGCGACTAACTCTCCGTAGGGCGACCGACCCTCCCGTACTACAGCAATTTTTCTTCAATCCTCCCGGCTCTCTTATCGACCACCTCTTTCTCCTGTGTATTTCGCCAGTGATCACTGTTGTAAATATTAATAATCCCGCGAAGTTCTACCGATAGTTCAAATTCCCTGACTGACAAAACTCGAAATATTTTTGCGTAGTAATCGATACTATTGTCGACATGCAGGGTGGATATTAAAGAAACCGACAAACCGCAGGGACGGATTCCTGACGGAAATGCAGGAAAAAAGCTCCTATGAACATGTGTCCTGAAGGTTGCTGCGGTAGGTGGCACTGACGAGTGAAAGTTCCTCTGACCACGTGTCATGTGTTTCAGGCTGGGTGGACTGTAAGCAGGAGAGTGGTCCAGTATTCGTGTCAGGAACAAGCTGAGATGGTGCTGATGTACGGCTAAGTAGATGGGAACGGGGGAGAGCAAGCACGGCTGTACCAAAACAAAAGCCCTCACAGACACCAATCACACCACACGATATTTCAAGCCCTTTTTCGGCAATTGTGTGATCGTGGCTCCTTTCAGACAGACAGATGTTCAGGGAGGACCGGGTTCTACAGGATATTGTGACGGACCGTTGTACGAGCTCCAGGAAAATGGCACACCAACATGGTATAAGCCAAAGCACGAGTATGCGTATCCTGCATGAGAACCGATACTATCCCTATCACCTACAATGAATGCAAGGATTATCAGCAGCGGACTTCCGTGTACAGCGCCGGCCGGTGTGGCCGAGCGGTTCTAGGCGCTTCAGTCTGGAACCGCGTGACTGCTACGGTCGCAGGTTCGAATCCTCCCTCGGGCATGGATGTGTGTGATGTCCTTAGGTTAGTTAGGTTTCAGTAGTTCTAAGTTCTAGGGACTGATGACCACAGATGTTAAGTCCCATAGCGCTCAGAGCCATTTTTTTCCGTCTACGGGAAGGAGTTTATCAATGGGTTTTGCTTCAGACCATCACAATTATGGGATTTCTGTCATCAGTCCTCTTTACCGACGAAGCAACCTTTACCACAACTGGCATCATTAGTCTGCAGAATTGTCGTCTGTGGGCTACAAACAATCCCCAGGGAATGGTTGAGGCGTCTCATCAGCATCGGTTCAGCATCAATGTGTGGGCAGAGATTTTTGGCGACCACACACTTGAACCGGTTATTTATTTTAAAACGCCACGGCGGAGGAATGTACCTGGACTTGCTGAAGAATACTCTGCTTCGGCTGCCTGAGAATATGCCTTTGGCAATACGATAGGTTATGTGATTTCTGCAAGACGGAGCACTAATCCACTTCCGCATTACAGTTCGGCGACACCTCAACAGCATCTTCCCCGGGTGTTGGATAGGACATGGAGGCCCTGTAGCATGGCCTGCTATGTCACCGGGCTTAAAACCCTTGGATTTTTGCTTTTTGGGGCATCCCAAAAGCGCTGTGTATGCTTAACCATTTCCTGATGTGCAGACTCTTCGACAGCATTTTCACGACGCCTGTGAATGCTATTCGGAGAGAGGCCGGAACGTGTGAAAGAGTGCAGTGGTCCATGAAGCGACATATGAATGTAAGCATTGCATCCCATGGAGGCCACTTTGAACTTCCGTTGTGACACGGATGCGATGCAGCTCTGTACTGTATTCCGGGATGTGTCCATTTCCAGACACATGTTCATAGGACCTTTTTTCCTCCATTTCCAGTCAGGAATGATTTTATTAATGCTCGCCCTTTATAGACTTTTTCTGTTCATGATTCTACAAAAATGTGGTTTGGGTCAAAGAAATGCGAGGGGCGGAGAAAGAATGAATAGCTTACGCTTCTAGAGGTGTCGTGACAGGGGAACGTTTACTATTTTTGCCCTTAGTATTGGCAACCCGCAGATGCACTCGCCTCGTACCGATCAGCAGCTACGATACAAATAAGACACGGAAGTAACAAGGACGCGTGAAAGCAGATTATAGAGACATTCGCGTTTAAACTTACTCGTTTCATTATTTATTTCTGAATTGACTCTCACAAGCTTTCTGTGAGCTATGTGACTTTGACTTCAGTATTACTCGTAGCGGTAGTGCCTACTACAGGGTCCGCAGCTCGTGGTCGTGCGGTAGCGTTCTCGCTTCCCACGCCCGGGTTCGATTCCCGGCGGGGTCGGGGATTTTCTCTGCCTCGTGATGACTGGGTGTTGTGTGATGTCCTTAGGTTAGTTAGGTTTAAGTAGTTCTAAGTCTAGGGGACTGATGACCATAGATGTTAAGTCCCATAGTGCTCAGAGCCATTTGAACCATTTGAACCTACTGCAGGCAACATTCTTGTACAGAAGTTCATAATCGGAACGAAAGAGAAGTGAAAGTGGCAACAAGCACATTAAAAACGTTGCAGGTGAGCTAGCAATACTTTTGTCTACAGTCAAAGACAATAGCATCTGTAGAAGTATGGATAATGGAAATAAATTATCGAAGAACATTTTATATAACTCTAATTTGGCTGAGATGGTGACATGTGTCCACACTAAGCCAGAAACAGTTGTGAAAAAGATTTTGGCTCCGAAAAATGTTCAGAAGTTCGCTAATATCTTGAGACATCCTGCCGCGTGGGGTAGACGAGCGGTCTAGGGCGTCTTGTCACGGTCCGCGCGGCTCCCCCCGTCGGTGGTTCGAGTCCTCCCTCAGGCATGGGTGTGTGTGTTGTCCACAGCGTAAGTTAGTTTAAGTTAGATTAAGTAGTGTGTAGACTTAGGAGCCGATGGCCTCAGTAGTTTCGTCCCATAAGACCTTTTCCAAATTGAAAAATCCAGCTAAATCGATGAACTTTTTCACTGTTGCAACCGATGCCTCCAATTACAAATACAGAAAGTTGCTCCCTCTATTTGTACGTTATTTTTACCGTGAGAAAATAAAAGTAGGCGGCTTATGGACTTCATTCAACAGGCTGACAAGCCAGCTAATTGTGTGCGCAGTTTGATCAAATCTTCACTGAAGCTTCATAATTTAGATGCATACTATGCAGATAATGGATATGTAAATTACGGTAAGCATAACTCTGTGTTTAAAACGCTTCGAGAAGGCATCTAGCATTTGCTGAAACCAAGTGCTCAAATCATATACTGCCTTATGTAATAAAACATGCATGTGATGCATTAGATGTAGATATTTAAATGCTTGTCTTGAAAATATACGGACGTTTCTCGGTATCACCCACTCCAAAAAAATGCGATGTAGTTGTGCAGTTGAAATTTTGCGGTTAAATCTCCATTACACCTCCCTTAAAATCATGGTCAGTTGTTGGTCATCTCTCTTAAAACCAAGATCAAATCTTGGTCGCCTTACCCACGCATCTCCGTCACTTACAGCCAGCTAAGGTGCAAGCGAAGCGATATTTATCCTGTAACGTCACTTCTAAACACACACCGTTCCAAGCTCGGACCTGGTGGGGGTGAGCTGAAACGCCTTTTATATTTTCACATACATAACTTTCTAGGTTTCTCAGTTACCTTTCGGAGGACAAGTAGGATGAGGACTATCTCGGAAGTGGCTGGAAATTCAGGAGAATTAAAAGCTCTGTTTCACACATGATGCTTTTCAGTCCTTTGTCTCATGACTAGCCATGTGGATGAGCTTGTGTGGCCTGGCCACCTCCAGACGAGAAAGGCGTCCACTCACACGCTAGCCATACTTCCTGCCAACAATACTCCAGGTACAGTTCGTGAGTGTACAGGCAAGTTGAGTAAGGCAAGACAAAGAGAGGAATACTTTCCACTAAGGAAATATAACAGGAAGACTGACTTTCACTGACTAACGGAAAGAAACAGTGTTTCCCTCATTTTCACGCCTGTGTAGCCATAGTTTGCAGACCTGTGATCGTAGTGCGAAGCGAAAAATTGATAACGGTTCTGGGCACTTCGATTTTATATCGTGTGCATTATGACACACGTCCTTGACAAATTCTGAGACAAATGCTTTTCAGAAGATGCACATTGATAAGCTAACAAAAGTACAGGGTTATTATAAATGATTGAAGCGATTTCACAGCTCTACAATAACTTTATTATTTGAGATATTTTCACAATGCTTTGCGCACACATACAAAAACTCAAAACGTTTTTTTAGGCATTCACAAATGTTCGATATGTGCCCCTTTAGTGATTCGGCAGACATCAAGCCGATAATCAAGTTTCTCCCACACTCGGCGCAGCATGTTCCTATCAATGAGTTCGAAAGCATCGTTGATGCGAGCTCGCAGTTCTGGCACGTTTCTTGGTAGAGGAGGTTTAAACACTGAATCTTTCACATAACCCCACAGAAAGAAATCGCATGGGGTTAAGTCGGGAGAGCGTGGAGGCCATGACATGAATTGTTGATCATGATCTCCACCAAGACCGATCCATCGGTTTTCCCATCTCCTGTTTAAGAAATGCTTCTGCTTTAGCCTTTTCCGTAAGATTTTCCAAACCGTCGGCTGTGGTACGTTATCTCCCTGTTTGCTTTATTCGTCGACTTCCGCGGCTACGCGTGAAACTTGCCCGCACGCGTTCAACCGTTTCTTCGCTCACTGCAGGCCGACCCGTTGATTTCCCCTTATAGAGGCATCCAGAAGCTTTAAACTGCGCATACCATTGCCGAATGGATTAGCAGTTGGTGGATCTTTGTTGAACTTCGTCCTGAAGTGTCGTTGCACTGTTATGACTGACTGATGTGAGTGCATTTCAAGCACGACATACGCTTTCTCGGCTCCTGTCGCCATTTTGTCTCACTGCGCTCTCGAGCGCTCTGGCGGCAGACCCCAGAAGTGCGGCTTCAGCCGAACAAAACTTTATGAGTTTTTCTACGTACCTGCAGTGTGTCGTGACCATATGTCAATGAATGGAGCTACAGTGAATTTATGGAATCGCTTCAATCATTTGTAATAGCCCTGTATGTAAGTGGAGTAGACACGGACGGGAGATCACCCTAGTGAAGATACTAGCTGCAAATGGAGAAATCCATTGAGATAAGAGACTCTGGCAAAGCGCAGATTATTATTACGCAGAGCCTGTGAACGAATATCTTTAAAATGGCGGAGCTGGTCTAATATTCACATGCTGCTGTCGTGAGCGTCTATAGAAAGAGGTAGGACGGTGATACTACCACTAGGCGCTAAATGGTTGGTCGTCCACGACTCTGCACAGAACGTGGCGTTCTGGGGCTTGTCTGCTCTGTAAAGTAGGAGAGATGTAAACTGTTCCATCTCTGCAAAAAGCACAATGCTGGTCCACGCAAAAGAGTTTCGGAGCACGCCGTTCATCGTACATTGTTGAACATAGAGCTCTGCAGTAGACCACTACTATGTGTTCACATTTGGACCCAACGACATCGGGCACAGAGGACCATCAGGATGTGTCCGTCGATCGGTGGAAACACGTCGGCTCTTCGGTTGAATCACATTTTTGCTACACTGGGTCGATAGGCTAGTGGGAGCAGCATTATGCTATGGGAGACATTCTCCTGCACTTGCATGGGACCTGTGGTAAAATCGAAGACACACTGACAGCTGCAAACCACCTGCATCCCTTCGTGCTTGAAATCTTTTCCCCGATGGCGAAATCATCTTTCAGCAGTATAATTGTCTGTGTCTCGTAATCAGAACCGTGCTAGTCTTTTGAGCAGCATTATAGTGAACTCACGTTGATGTCTCGGCCACCAAATTCGCCTGATGTAAATCCTATGGGAACCCATCAGGATCGCTTTTGGGCGCCATCTCCACGTACGCAAATCAACGGCCCGCTATTTACGCCAATTTCTTGACCTGTGCGCGAACATTTGATGTCACATACCTCCACAAACCGACCAACAAACTGTCGGGTCCCTGATACACAGACTCAGTGATGAATTTCGTACCAAAGAGGACAAAAAGTTATCAAACAGGTGGTCATAATGTTTTGGCTCATCAGTATACTTCTCTGAACGTTGAAGTTGTGATAAAAGAGGCGTACTAATCACTAATGTAAACAAAGTAATAATATTATTATTATATTAAAATATTTCATATAATTTATTGTTATTATTATTAAAATTCCATGCATCTGTGGCTCACTAAAAGTGAGAGTGACAGCAATCTCTGTTTGGGATGAGAGGAAGGTGGGAGGGGGCGAGGGAGAGACAGTAACTAAAAGAGAGAGAGAGAGAGAGAGAGAGAGAGAGAGAGAGAGAGAGTGTGTGTGTGTGTGTGTGTGTGTGTGTGTCGCACCCGAACCCCGGATCTGCTCCTATGGCGTTCTATATTACTGTAACATACAGGTCACATTTGTGATCGTGAACTCATTTGAGGTTTCTGTTTTGTGTTGAAAATAATGTTTTGTATTATCTCTTCCCCCTCCCTTCCACCCCCCCATGAACCATGGACCTTGCCGCTGGTGGGGAAGCTTGCGTGCCTCAGCGATACAGATAGCCGTACCGTAGATGCAATCACAACGGAGGGGTATCTGTTGAGTGACCAGACTAACGTGTGGTTCCTGAAGGGGGGCAGCAGCCTTTTCAGTAGTTGCAGGGGCAACAGTCTGGATTATTGACTGATCTGGCCTTGTAACATAAACCAAAACGGCCTTGCTATGCTGGTACTGCGAACGGCTGAAAGCGAGGGGAAACTACAGCCGTAATTTTTTCCTGAGGGCATGCATCTTTACTGTATGTAGGTATGTTGTTTGTTAACCGGGGACATAGAAACGACCGAGAGGCTCCGTCCCCACCGCAGCCGCAGTGGTCCACAACCTCACGATGACTACCGCAGTCCACTTCACCCCTCCGCCGCCCCACACCGAACCCAGGGTTATTGTGCGGTTCGGCCCCCGGTGGACTCCCCCCAGGGAACGTCTCACACCAGATGAGTGTAACCCCTATGTTTGCGTGGTAGAGTAATGGCAGTGTACGCGTACGTGGAGAACTTGTTTGCGCAGCAATCGCCGACATAGTGTAGCTGAGGCGGCATAATGGGAACCAGCCTGCATACGCCGAGGCAGATGGAAAACCGCCTAAAAACCATCCACAGACTGGTCGCCTCACCGGACCTCGACACAAGTCCGCCGGGCGGATTCGTGCCAGGGACCAGGCGCACCTTCCCGCTCCGGAAAGCCGTGCGGTAGACCGCTCGGCTAACCGGGCGGGCATCTTTACTGTATGCTTAAATTATTATGACGTCCTCTTGGGTAAAATATTCCGGAGGTAAAATAGTTCACCATTCGGATCTCCGGGCTGGAACTATTCAGGAGGACATCGTTATCAGGAGAAAGAAAACTGGCGTCCTACGGATTGGAGCGTGGAATGTCAGATCCCTTAATCTGGTAGGTAGGTTAGAAAATTTAAAAACGGATATAGATGGGTCAAAGTTAGATATAGTGGGAATTAGTTAAATTCGGTGGCAGGAGGAACAAGACTTCTGGTCAAGTGAATACAGGGTTATAAATACAAAATAAAATAGGTGTAATGCAGGAGCAGGTTTAGTAATGAATAAAAAAATAGGAGCGTGGGTAAACTACTACGAACAGCGTAGTGAACGCATTATTGTCGCCAAGATAGACACGAAGCCCACACTTACGACAGTAGTGCAAGTTTATATGCCAACTAGTTCCGCAGACGACGAAGAGATTGAAGAAATGTATGATGAGATAAAAGAAATTATTCAGATAGTGTTAGTCATGGGGGACTGGAATTCGATAGCAGGAAAAGAAGAGAAGGAAATGTAGTAGGTGAATATGGAATGGTGGTAAGGAACGAAAGAGGAAGCCGCCTGCTAGTATTTTACACAGAGCATAACGTGGTCGTAGCTAACACTTGGTTTAAAAATCATGAAAGAAGGCAGAAATTTAAGGAGATGAGATCTGGATAAAATGAAAGAACCAGAGGTTGTAGAGAGTTTGAGAGAGACTGACAATAAAAGGGGAAATAAATACAATAGAAGAAGAATGGTTAGCTTTGAGGGATGAAATAGTAAAGGCAGCAGAGGATCAAGTAGGTAAAAAGACGAAGGCTAGTAGAAACCCTTGGGTAACAGAAGAGATATTGAACTTGATTGATGAAAGGAGACAATATAAAAATACAATAAATGAAGTAGGCAAAAAGGAATACAAACGTCTCAAAAATGAGATCGACAGGAAGTGCAAAGGAACTAAGCAAGGATGGCTAGAAGACAAATGTAAGGATGTAGAGGCATATATCACTATGGGTACTGCCTATAGGAAATTTAAAGAAACCTTTGGAGAAAAGAGAACCACTTGTATGAATATCAAGTGCTCAGATGGAAAACCTGTTCTAAGCAAAGAAGGGAAAGCTGAAAGGTGGAAAGAATATATAGAGATTATACACAAGGGCGTTGTACTTGAGGGCGATATTATGGAAATGGAAGAGGGCATAGAGGAAGATGAAATGGCAGATATGATACTGCGTGAAGAATTTGACAGGGCACCAAAGTCGAAACAAGGCCCCGGGAGCAGACAACATTCCATTAGAACTACTGGTAGTCTTGGGAGAGCCACCATCTGGTGAGCAAGATCTATGAGACAGGCGAAATACCCTCAGACTTCAAGCAGAATATAATAATTCCAATCCCAAAGAAATCAGGTGTTGACAGGTGTGAAAATTACCGAACTATCAGTTTAATAAGTCACGCTGCAAAATACTAACACGAATTCTTTACAGACGAATGGAAAAACTGGTGGAAGCCGACCTTGGGGATGATCAGTTCGGATTCCGTAGAAATGTTGGAACACGTGAGGCAATACTGACCCTACGACGTATCTTAGAAGACAGATTAAGAAAAGGCAAACCTACGTTTCTAGCATTTGTAAACTTAGAAAACGCTTTTGACAATGTTGACTGGAATACTCTCTTTCAAATTCTGAAGCTAGCAGAGTCAACTACAGGGAACGAAAGGCTATTTACAATTTGTACGGAAACCAGAATCGAGGGGCATGAAAGGAAAGCAGTGGTTGGGAAAGGAATGAGACAGGGTTGTAGCCTATCCCCGATGTTATTCAATCTGTATATTGAGTAAGCAGTAAAGGACACAAAAGAAAAATTTGAAGTAGGAATTAAAACCCATGGAGAAGAAATAAAAACTTCGAGTTTTGCCGATGATATTGCAATTCTGTCAGAGACAGCAACGGACCTGGAAGGGCAGTTGAACGGAATGGACAGTGTCTTGAAAGGAGGATATAAGACGAACATCAACAAAAGCAAAACAAGGATAAATGAATGTAGTCAAATTAAATCAGGTGATGCTGGATGAATTAAGTTAGGAAATGAGACACTGAAAGTAGCAGATGAGTTTTGCTATTTGGGGAGCAAAATAACTGATGATGGTCGAAGTAGAGAGGATATAAAATGTAGACTGGCAATGGCAAGGAAAGCGTTTCTGAAGAAGAGAAATTTGTTAACATCGAGTATGGATATAAGTGTCAGAAAGTCTTTTCTGAAAGTATTTACAGGGTGTTTCAAAAATGACTGGTATATTTGAAATGGCAATAAAAACTACACGAGCAGCGATAGAAATACACCGTTTGTTGCAATATGTTTGGGACAACAGAACATTTTCAGGCGGACAAACTTTCGAAATTACAGTAGTTACAATTTTCAACAACAGATGGCGCTGCAAGTGATGTGAAAGATATAGAAGACAACGCAGTCTGTGGGTGCGCCATTCTGTATGTCGTCTTTCTGCTGTAAACGTGTGCTGTTCACAACGTGCAAGTGTGCTGTAGACAACATGGTTTATTCCTTAGAACAGAGGATTTTTCTGGTGTTGGAATTCCACCGCCTAGAACACAGTGTTGTTGCAACAAGACGAAGTTTTCAACGGAGGTTTAATGTAACCAAAGGACCGAAAAGCGATACAATAAAGGATCTGTTTGAAAAATTTCAATGGACTGGGAACGTGACGGATGAACGTGCTGGAAAGGTAGGGCGACCGCGTACGGCAACCACAGAGGGCAACGCGCAGCTAGTGCAGCAGGTGATCCAACAGCGGCCTCGGGTTTCCGTTCGCCGTGTTGCAGCTGCGGTCCAAATGACGCCAACGTCCACGTATCGTCTCATGCGCCAGAGTTTACACCTCTATCCATACAAAATTCAAACGCGGCAACCCCTCAGCGCCGCTACCATTGCTGCACGAGAGACATTCGCTAACAATATAGTGCACAGGATTGATGACGGCGATATGCATGTGGGCAGCATTTGGTTTACTGACGAAGCTTATTTTTACCTGGACGGCTTCGTCAATAAACAACCCTGGCGCATATGGGGAACCGAAAAGCCCCATGTTGCAGTCCCATCGTCCCTGCATCCTCAAAAAGTACTGGTCTGGGCCGCCATTTCTTCCAAAGGAATCAATGGCCCATTTTTCAGATCCGAAACGATTACTGCATCACGCTATCTGGACATTCTTCGTGAATTTGTGGCGGTACTAACTGCCTTAGACGACACTGCGAACACCTCGTGGTTTATGCAAGATAGTGCCCGGCCACATCGCACGGCCGACGTCTTTAATTTCCTGAATGAATATTTCGATGATCGTGTGATTGCTTTGGGCTATCCGAAACATACAGGAGGCGGCGTGGATTGGCCTCCCTATTCGCCAGACATGAACCCCTGTGACTTCTTTCTGTGGGGACACTTGAAAGACCAGGTGTACCGCCAGAATCCAGAAACAATTGAACAGCTGAAGCAGTACATCTCATCTGCATGTGAAGCCATTTCGCCAGACACGTTGTCAAAGGTTTCGGGTAATTTCATTCAGAGACTACGCCATATTATTGCTACGCATGGTGGATATGTGGAAAATATCGTACTATAGAGTTTCCCAGACCGCAGCGCCATCTGTTGTTGAAAATTGTAACTACTGTAATTTCGAAAGTTTGTCTGCCTGAAAATGTACTGTTGTCCCAAGCATATTGCAACAAACGGTGTATTTCTATCGCTGCTCGTTTAGTTTTTATTGCTGTTTCAAATATACCGGTCATTTTTGAAACACCCTGTATATGGAGTGTAGCCATGTATGGAAGTGAAACATGGACAATAACTAGTTTAGACAAGAAGAGAATAGAAGCTTTCGAAATGTGGTGCTACAGAAGGATGCTGAAGATTAAATGGGTAGATCACGTAACCAATGAGGAGGTACTGAATATAATTGGTGAGAAGAGGAATTTGTGGCACAACTTGACTAGAAGAAGAGATCGGTTGGTAGGACATATTCTGAAGCATCAACAGATCACCAATTTAGTATTGGAGGGCTGCGTGGAGGGTAAAACTCGTAGACGGAGACCTAGAGATGAATACACGAAGCAGACTCAGAAGGATGTAAGTTCCAGTAGTTACTTGGAGATGAAGATGCTTGCGCAGTATAGATTAGCATGGAGGACTGCATCAAACCAGTCTCTGGACTGAAGACCACAACAACAACAACAACACGTTCTCTGTATTTCACAGCAATCTCAAAAATGATCTCATTTATTCTTTTAGACATTTTATTCCTTGATGCCATAGTCACATTGGGCTGTTATAGAGCTCCTTCCTTTTCAGTCAAAATACATTTCTTTTGGCATCATACCTATCGTAAAGCTGGCTGTATGATATCCTATCCATCGTCGAGCTTCCCCCCCCCCCCACCCCCCCCCCCCCACCCCCCCTCGAGGCAAATCCATTTAGCTGAGAATGCTTGATCGTGATCTTTTCCATTGAATAAGGGGCGTCAAATGAAAACGAGACAGATGGAGAGAAAAGTAAGTAAGTTGCTTATTATTTCAAAAGTAATTGTCGTAACTGTTAATTCATTTGTCTTCATGGAAATGTGTTTGCAGTTGTCTACGGAACCACAATTTCACCCAGACCTGCCTACATGTTGCTAAGGTTGTTTCGCTGGAAAACCCTTGCACATCCTCCATACAGTCCCGATCGCTCCCCATGCGATTTCCGTAGTTTTTGAGGCCTGAAGAAAGACATTCGCGGCCGTCGATTTGCTTCGGACTAAGACGTGCACGCCTGGCTACAACCGAAAACATCTTTCCGTATAGGTATTGACCGTCTTGTGTCACAGTGGAATAATGCACACTCCTGGAAGTGGAAAAAAGAACACATTGAGACCGGTGTGTCAGACCCACCATACTTGCTCCGGACACTGCGAGAGGGCTGTACAAGCAATGATCACACGCACGGCACAGTGGACACACCAGGAACCGCGGTGTTGGCCGTCGAATGGCGCTAGCTGCGCAGCGTTTGTGCACCGCCGCCGTCAGTGTCAGCCAGTTTGCCGTGGCATACGGAGCTCCATCGCAGTCTTTAACACTGGTAGCATGCCGCGACAGCGTGGACGTGAACCGTATGTGCAGTTGACGGACTTTGAGCGAGGGCGTATAGTGGGCATGCGGGAGGCCGGGTGGACGTACCGCCGAATTGCTCAACACGTGGGGCGTGAGGTCTCCACAGTACATCGATGTTGTCGCCAGTGGTCGGCGGAAGGTGCACGTGCCCGTCGACCTGGGACCGGACCGCAGCGACGCACGGATGCACGCCAAGACCGTAGGATCCTACGCAGTGCCGTAGGGGACCGCACCGCCACTTCCCAGCAAATTAGGGACACTGTTGCTCCTGGGGTATCGGCGAGGACCATTCGCAACCGTCTCCATGAAGCTGGGCTACGGTCCCGCACACCGTTAGGCCGTCTTCCGCTCACGCCCCAACATCGTGCAGCCCGCCTCCAGTGGTTTCGCGACAGGCGTGAATGGAGGGACGAATGGAGACGTGTCGTCTTCAGCGATGAGAGTCGCTTCTGCCTTGGTGCCAATGATGGTCGTATGCGTGTTTGGCGCCGTGCAGGTGAGCGCCACAATCAGGACTGCATACGACCGAGGCACACAGGGCCAACACCCGGCATCATGGTGTGGGGAGCGATCTCCTACACTGGCCGTACACCACTGGTGATCGTCGAGGGGACACGGAATAGTGCACGGTACATCCAAACCGTCATCGAACCCATCGTTCTACCATTCCTAGACCGGCAAGGGAACTTGCTGTTCCAACAGGACAATGCACGTCCGCATGTATCCGGTGCCACCCAACGTGCTCTAGAAGGCGTAAGTCAACTACCCTGGCCAGCAAGATCTCCGGATCTGTCCCCCATTGAGCATGTTTGGGACTGGATGAAGCGTCGTCTCACGCGGTCTGCACGTCCAGCACGAACGCTGGTCCAACTGAGGCGCCAGGTGGAAATGGCATGGCAAGCCGTTCCACAGGACTACATCCAGCATCTCTACGATCGTCTCCATGGGAGAATAGCAGCCTGCATTGCTGCGAAAGGTGGTTATACACTGTACTAGTGCCGACATTGTGCATGCTCTGTTGCCTGTGTCTATGTGCCTGTGGTTCTGTCAGTGTGATCATGTGATGTATCTGACCCCAGGAATGTGTCAATAAAGTTTCCCCTTCCTGGGACAATGAATTCACGGTGTTCTTATTTCAATTTCCAGGAGTGTATATTAACAGTTATGGCGATTACTTTTCAAACACTAAACAGTTTACTTACTTTTTTGCATCCATCTGGTTTTCATTTGACTATCCTTTACAGAATCACAATATTTCTATCCTAATACCATGCGTCCTGGAAGAAACGCGAGTATATTGCAGGACATTTCTAGTTCAGAAATTTGCCTTACTACCAAGGCTAACCGCCCTAAAATCTTTCTCCGTATATTCATTTTCTGGTGGATATTGGAACAATAGCTGTTACTGTGTCTCGTATGTACTGGTATTAAGTATAACACCATAGCTTGATCGCATTGGATGGACTTTAAACAGCTTACCAGTTTCGACTCTTCTGCATCATCATCCAAACCAACAGAGATCAAAACGTCAAGTAGATATTTAACGCCATATTTTGTCACGGAAATCAACTCAGACTGATTTCAAATGACGGAGCTAGAGTTTTCGGTTATATCTGTGGATGACGTTGGTGATCTGTAGAAAGACTATTTTATAAGTTGATGCAGCAGCTTCAGCTTCTCTCTAAGTAGATACGAGTCTACCATAAAGAATACTCCACGTCCGATATTGTCACACTCTTATTTACGCGAAGAACCACACTGCTGTGAGACTTGGATTTTAATCTCTTTTTGTACTTAGTATTTTGTGAACTCCACAGATTTTTTGGGAATGCTTCTGGAGATGATAAACACTGAGTCCGATTTTCTCAAAAATTTGACGATTGGAGGCCCATAGTTCCCCTTATTATGACATATGAATAAACCTTAAATGGTTCAAATGGCTCTGAGCACTATGGTACTCAACTGCTGAGGTCATTAGTCCCCTAGAACTTAGAACTAGTTAAACCTAACTAACCTAAGGACATCACAAACATCCATGCCCGAGGCAGGAGTCGAACCTGCGACCGTAGCGGTCTTGGGGTTCCAGACTGCAGCGCCTTTAACCGCACGGCCACTTCGGCCGGCCAATAAACCTTAGGTTGTTCCTCTGGGCTGTTACTAATCCCGAGTGGTCCCAAACATGAAAAGTATTATTGGTCATCTATTTCCGTGTTTTAATAACACAGAGGATGCTCAAGCCACAGCATACCATTTCACTGAAACATTTCATAACATACAGTGAGCTGCAATCTGTTATATTTCGGGCATGCAGCTGTGCAAATTCTACTTCTATTGATTTTCCGACATTGTATCTTCCGTCATCGTTGAAGTGGACGAGAAAATTCTTTAACTCACTTTGGGGGTGGTCGGAAAATAAGCGGCAGAATCGAGAGAATTTGCAAGGTTGCACTTCCAAAATTTAATGGATTATTCATTACGCTGTGAAAAGCTGAAGATGCATATTGAGCGTTTATGAGTATCAGTATGAAGTCATTGTTCCAACAACACAGAGCAACCGCTTACACTCTGACCACATCCATTACAACCGGTCACATCGGCTGACCTCTGACCTTTTTTGCGTGCGGGGGGGGGGGGTTCTTGATATCCTGTGTGTATGCTTCAGGCCAACTACCACTTGGGACTTTGAGAGGTGTCGGTTGTGGTCAGAGCATACCCCTAAGTTGCACAAAACCAAATTCTGATGCCCAACAGAATGAGGATCCCCCCCCCCCCCCCAAATGATCATACAAATTAAATGAAAACGATAATACTGTCGCACAACGGAAAATGTCTCATTTAAATGAATATTAATAGGGATGACTCAATTAAGCGTGAAACAAGTGGGTACCACATGACTCACATGGGAGGAGGGTCCTTCTAGCTATGAATCGAAGCAAATGGACGCTATAATAAAAATATCTGGTTTTGAACCTGAAAGTTACCCAATGACACCTTAAAAAGAACCATTAACAATCAGACAATGGAATACAACTCAAAGTATAATCTTCGCACATGTGGTAGAGACAATAAAACACAGTTACGTTAATAATTCGCAGGCACAGCCAGTGACTGCGTAAGTTGTTAAGTAGATGAAGGAAGTCCACAGAAAGACAGGGGTGAACACCACAAGATTCCCAAGAATGTACATTGCAACAAGGTGGATGCGGGTCTTTAAGATCGTGTTGCCAGGTACTGAAGGGAGCGAACTAACTTTGCGTCTGAACAGTGTTGATGGGTGTGACAATGGCTCGTCTTATCAGAGCACGTGGAGCATACTTGAGGTAGCTGGCGGCAGCAGTGGCTGGAGGATGCAATATCCACCTTTCTTTGTACTCGGTGTATGGACATCCTTCCAGCAGTAGCAAGGCTCATCTCATCAGCCATCTCTCCTATCCTAACCTGAAGTGTATACAAAAACCTAAAGTGAAGAGTTATTCTACAATAGTCAGGAAAGAAGTGTGTTCACCAAGAACCGTCTGAAACTCAGCTGTCTTGCTGCCAGAACTGGAAATCACTGCCAATGACATTACATTATATTTGCTGTTTTGTTGGTGCTGACATCTGGTGGCTCACCCTGAAAGTGATCTCTGCACTTTATGTGCATCAAAGTTTAATAAAGCAGATACATAGTGTTTGAAGTTAATTTTGTTGGTATTTAATTCAGACATCTTTCTTTTATTTCATACCAAAACAGTTAAAATACAAAATACACTCCTGGAAATGGAAAAAAGAACACATTGACACCGGTGTGTCGTCAGACCCACCATACTTGCTCCGGACACTGCGAGAGGGCTGTACAAGCAATGATCACACGCACGGCACAGCGGACACACCAGGAACCGCGGTGTTGGCCATCGAATGGCGCTAGCTGCGCAGCATTTGTGCACCGCCGCCGTCAGTGTCAGCCAGTTTGCCGTGGCATACGGAGCTCCATCGCAGACTTTAACACTGGTAGCATGCCGCGACAGCGTGGACGTGAACCGTATGTGCAGTTGACGGACTTTGAGCGAGGGCGTATAGTGGGCATGCGGGAGGCCGGGTGGACGTACCGCCGAATTGCTCAACACGTGGGGCGTGAGGTCTCCACAGTAAATCGATGTTGTCGTCAGTGGTCGGCGGAAGGTGCACGTGCCCGTCGACCTGGGACCGGTCCGCAGCGACGCACGGATGCACGTCAAGACCGTAGGATCCTACGCAGTGCCGTAGGGGACCGCACCGCCACTTCCCAGCAAATTAGGGACACTGTTGCTCCTGGGGTATCGACGAGGACCATTCGCAACCGTCTCCATGAAGCTGGGCTACGGTCCCGCACACCGTTAGGCCGTCTTCCGCTCACGCCCCAACATCGTGCAGCCCGCCTCCAGTGGTGTCGCGACAGGCGTGAATGAAGGGACGAATGGAGACGTGTCGTCTTCAGCGATGAGAGTTGCTTCTGCCTTGGTGCCAATGATGGTCGTATGCGTGTTTGGCGCCGTGCAGGTGAGCGCCACAATCAGGACTGCATACGACCGAGGCACACAGGGCCAACACCCGGCATCATGGTGTGGGGAGCGATCTCCTACACTGGCCGTACACCACTGGTGATCGTCGAGGGGACACTGAATAGTGCACGGTACATCCAAACCGTCATCGAACCCATCGTTCTACCATTCCTAGACCGGCAAGGGAACTTGCTGTTCCAACAGGACAATGCACGTCCGCATGTATCCCGTGCCACCCAACGTGCTCTAGAAGGTGTAAGTCAACTACCCTGGCCAGCAAGATCTCCGGATCTGTCCCCCATTGATCATGTTTGGGACTGGATGAAGCGTCGTCTCACGCGGTCTGCACGTCCAGCACGAACACTGGTCCAACTGAGGCGCCAGGTGGAAATGGCATGGCAAGCCGTTCCACAGGACTACATCCAGCATCTCTACGATCGTCTCCATGGGAGAATAGCAGCCTGCATTGCTGCGAAAGGTGGATATACACTGTACTAGTGCCGACATTGTGCATGCTCTGTTGCCTGTGTCTATGTGCCTGTGGTTCTGTCAGTGTGATCATGTGATGTATCTGACCCCAGGAATGTGTCAATAAAGTTTCCCCTTCCTGGGACAATGAATTCACGGTGTTCTTATTTCAATTTCCACGAGTGTAGCTTCACAAACCTCCTCCATAGCTTTGTGGAATGTTAATACAATTCTCAGCTTAACTGTAGTCTCAGACCTAGTATTGAAGTTATGTTGCATACAGATTTTCTTGACTTTAGTATCATTAATGCGCTCAAGAGACCAATTTGTTTAAATAATTGCCACTTTCAGGGGTGAAGTGGGGCATGGTCAGTAACTACAAGCAAGCTGTAGGGAGTGGTGGACTCTTTAAATATGATGAATGAGCAATGCAAAATGCTATTACAGCGTATAGGAGAGGTGGCAGAAGCTTAAAGAAAATAACTGAGGAATTCAGTGTTCCAAAAACTACATTGGCAAATAGGGCAAATGAAAAATTTAAGAAGAACCATGGAGGTCAGTAAGTTTAACGTGAGGAGCATAAAAAATTAGTAGTAGAAGGAATTTTAACCTGTACAGAGTGAGGGATTCCTCTTCAAAGTGATGATATTAGGGACACACTAAAACATTTTCTTGATCGACATGGATATCATATGAAGAAATTCAAGAATAGACATGAGAGGGATTTGATTCAGAATCTCTTTTGTTGACATCCTCACCTCACATTTCGTCTTTCAGAAAATGTGATAAGATCAAGAACTGCTCTTGATGAAGACTGCATCATCAGATATTTCAAAAACTTGGAAGTTAATGTGAAAGAAGTTTCTCGAGAAAGGACTCTAATCTATGATGAAACAAATTTAACAGATGATCCTGGATCTTTTAGGGAAATCGAACTGGAAATGGAGAAATACCCGCCCCCCCCCTTTTATTGTCTACAAGACTGCAGGCACAAGTCTCTACCCAACTTGGACAGAAGGTAGTGTTGAAGGCTCACATTATGCAGTAAGCAAATCTGGTTGGTTTGACATGCCATTATTTGGAGAATGGTTGGTTTGTCAAAATAGTGCTGCCATATTTGAGAAGATCTGATAGAAGAAAAGTTGTTACAGGGGACAATCTTCCAAGTCAGCTCTCCCAGAAAGTGATAAGATTGTGTCATGATCATAACATTGCCTTCATAATGCTGCCTCCAAATTCTACACATCTTACGCAGCCCCTGTATGTTGCAGTATTCTGACCCATTAAAGCAGCATGGATGGCTGTTTTGATCAACTGGAAGAACCTGTACAAGGGCTTTCTGCCTAAAGTCCAGTTTCCAATAAAACTGAAGGAAGCACTGGAGAAGGTTGAGAATATGCACTGGAACATCATCTCTGGCTTTAGAGCATGTTGTATATCACCATTAGATCCAGAGAAAGTGCAGCAGAAAATTCAAAGGAGAGTTCAGCACTCCATGTCTGAGAAAACTGCTGAAGATGTTCTATCTGAAAACGTTGTCATAGTCAAATCTAGTGATTTCACAAGAAGCAGAGGTAGAACACGGACTTTTCAAATCAAGTATGAGCATTTCTCCTGCAGATTTTGACCTGAATGTTTCCACAACTTCTGCCACACATACCAGTATCTCCAAGCACCAGTCTTCTGCTGATATGCAACAGGTTAAAATGTTACCAGTAATGTAAGAGAATAGAAGCAGTGATGGAGATATTCGGATTCCTGCAATTAAGAACAGAAGTGTTGAAATTAAACCTCAGTTTGCATTATAAACAGGGGACAACCCAGAGACTTCATTGTGGTGAAATTCATCACAGAAGAAGACCATTAAACAAAACTATATGTGGGAAAAATAATTGGCATGCCAAAGGATAAGACACTTCACATCAAATTTCTAAAGAAAAGAGAAGGGAAAAAAATGATAGTGTTCCATTTCAATCAGGAAACTGACATCCAAGATGTTTTGTACACTAATATTGTACAGAAAATTGATGTGTATCAGCACATCACAAGATGAAGATTTCTCTTCCCAATACTGTGCAATAATGTTGACATACAAAAGTCTGAGAATTGAAAATTAGCAATGAACAATACAGCAAAGCTGCAAATAGATTTGTAAGACTATTTATTTCATGTTGTAGTGTATTAAAATTGTCTTACTTTCAGAAAAAGGTCCTGAATGTAACTTAAAAAATGTTCTCTACCAAAGTTTGGTATACAGTAGATTACAATAAACAATTTCCTACTCAACATTCTCTGATGTGTTATTTCCCTTTAAAAAAAAAAAATTCTGACCCACTTCTTCTCCATAGTGAACTAGTGTGCCATAGTCGTACAAATAAATGTCTGTCCCACTTCACCCTCTGTGGGGTAAGTGAGACAGCTCTTCAGACCATAGAAAGTCCCTCCAATATGTTTAAAAAGTATGAACGCAAACACATTGTTAGAAGATTATATATTTAAAGTTCCATAAAATATGCAAACAAAATTGATGGGTGTATTTACTAAAAAAGTGAAAATCTGGCTCACTTCACCCCTTTCTATGGTAACAATTTAAACAATCTCCTACTCTTTCTTATCTCATTATACTTCAGCCAAGCCAGGAGACTTATCTCACTCCATGACGTGATTCTGACGTTGACGACTGAAAAACTCTGACGTAGGCACAGCACAAAAGTGCAAGCTCTCCCAAAAATGACAGAATTTTGAGGCATCATAACGAACATTCACATGCCTCTGAGAGAAGCCACACCTGCCTAGAGATCTATTATGTGCCTAAAAGGCTTTTGCAAAGAATTCCACATTTCCTTCAACAGAGGAATGCATGTTCTGTAATCCTCCTGGATAGTGAGCTGGGCGAAAGATATGGCCAGTCTCACTATCTGCCACCCAGCCCTCCCAGAGTGCAACAATTTTATAGCAGCCAAGTCCTCTTAATAGGACCGTTATCTCATGCATCCAACTTTTAAGCTTTCAGATCTTTGAAAACTCCACCAACTACATAGGAAAAGCAGAAGAACAAACAGTGAAGGGAAGCTAAAAACAGCCACTGGCAATGCTAACCCTGATCGGCAACTACAGAGCAATGTAACTGAATGGCTACTTGATCAGGGGAATTCTGAAATATGTTAGTGGATGCTTTCAGAGAAAAAGGGCCACATTACAACCTGTAAAATAAAGTTATTGCAAAAAGGGGACTGGGCAACTATAAAACAACATGCGTTGGAAGGTTGTGGCAAGAGCCAAACACTCTCTTAACTGTAAGAGTGACCACCTAAAGGATATTTTTTTTCCAAAAAGTAATATGTGTAATAAATTGTGTAAAGTGTTACAGTTCTTTAAATTTAAATACAGTGCTTAAAATTCTTTATTGTTTCTACTGCAGCCTGTACTTCCTATAAGAGTTTTGTGTGATGAATTCTTGCTATTGAGAGTAGTGGGTTAAGTTGTGTTTGGTATGTTGTTACTCCCACAAGTCGCCATCACACTTTGTGTGTTTGAGAGTGAAATGCTTCCACTGAGTGGGATGACAATCCAGGCATGTGTTCACCTGTCGTGTTGCAGTAGCTCCGGCTCATCCTCGTCACCGCCACCAGCAGTGTCTCGCTACTCACTGGTGACGCAGCTGACGACTGCTGCACTGTGTGCCAGCTCCCCAGTGCTGCCTGCTGCACCACATGTGCCACCAGTTGTCAAGTCGCTTATCCGGCCACTCACCGTGCCCAAGGTAACATAGTCTCTCTGCCACACCATCTGACAATGTATTGCAACTAGTAATACACCAGGTACAGGGGCTGCACAGTACAATAAAACATACTGATGTGAATTTAATGATTTCCAAAGCTGGTTTTTTGACTTACTGATAGATACTGTTAATGCGGATAAGTAGGAAGAACAAACACGTAATGTCTGGATACAGCATTAGTAGTGTTCTGCTTGACACAGTCACATCATTTAAGTATCTGTGAAGAACATTGCGAAGTGATATGAAATGGAATGAGCATGTGAGGATTGTGGTAGGGAAGACGAATGGTCGACTTCGGTTTATTGGGAGAATTTTAGGAAAGTGTGTTTCATCTGTACAGGAAACCACATATAGGACACTAGTGCGACCTATTCTCAAGTACTGCTAGGGTGTGTGGGATCCGCACCAGATTGAAAGAGAAACACTGAAGCAGTTCAGAGGTGAGCTACTAGATTTGTTACTGATAGGATCGATCAGCATGCAAGTCTTATGGATATGCTTCAGGAACTGTGAATCCCTAGAGGGAAGAAGACATTTATTTCGAAGAACACTACTGAGAAAGTTTAAAGAACTGGTATTTGAAGCTGACTGCAGAATGATCCTACTGCCGCCAACATAAATTTGCAGAGGGACCACGAAGATAAGATATGAGAAATTAGGATTCGTATGGAGGCATATAGACAGTCATTTTTCCCTCACTGTATCTGCGAGTGGAACAGGAAATGAAACGACTAGTAGTGGTACAGCGTACCCTCCACCACGCCCTGTGTGCTAAACTCTTCATCTCACACTTCATGTTGCAACTAATAATACCCCTGGTTTAGAGGGTTCACAGGTTAGATTGTGAGGAGGTTTGGCTGGTGGTTCATAATGCTTACATAGCATTAACGTCCTCAGTTATTTACTGAACGCATTCCAATCTCTGTTTTCCCCTACAGTTTTTACACTCTATGGCTTCCTGCAGTACCATGGAAGCTATTTGCTGATGTCTTAACACCTGTCCTGTCATCCTGTCCCTTCTTCTTGCCAGTGTTTCTCATATGTTCATTTCTTCACCACTTCAGTATGGAACATCCTAATTCCTTACTTTATCAATCCACTACCATACAATGATGTGCTCCATATGTAGATTCTCAAAAATTTCTTCCTGACATCCACATCTACATAGATACTCCATAAGCCACATTATGCTGCACGTCATTTACTTTCCTGTTCCACTTGGAAACAGAGCAATGGAAAAATGACCATCTATATGCTTCTGCACGACCCCGAATTTCTCGTATATTATCTTCATGGTATGTACACACAATGTATGTTGGCAGTAGTACAACTGTTCAGCAGTCAGCTTCAAATACTGGTTATCTAAATTTTCTCAATAGTGTTTCCCAAAAGGAATGACCCTTTCTCATCAGGGAGTCCTATTTGAGTTCCTGAAGCATCTCTGCAGCACTTACATGTTGTTCAAACCTACCGGTAAAAAATCTAGCAGCCCACCTCTGAACTGATTCGCTATTTTCCTTCAATTTGATCTGGTATGGATGCCAAACACTCAAGCAGTACCTGAGAATGGGTAGCACCAGTATCCTATATGGATTCTCCTTTACAGGTCAACCACTCTTTCCTAAAAGTCTACCAATATACTGAAGTGTACAGTTCGCCTTCCCTACTGCAGTTCTCACCAGCTCATTCCATGTCATATTGCTTTGCAATGTGATGCCCAGATATTTAAACAACTTGACAGTGTCAAGCAGGACACTAGTAATACTGTATCTGAACGTTACAGGTTTGTTGTTCCTCCACATCCACATCAACTTACACTTTTCACATTTAGAACTAGGTGCCATTCATCATACCAACTAGAAATTTTGTCTAAATCATCTTGTGTCTTCCTACAGTCACTCAACTTTGATACCTTACCATACACCACAGCATCATCGGGAAATAACTGCAGATTGCTGCTCAATCTGTCCGCCAAATCATTTATGTATACAGAGAACAACAGCGATCCTATCACACTTCCCTGGGGCACATCTGTGAACTTATTCCACGAACTCATACTTTCATTAAGAGCCTTCAACAGACTGAAATTGCATCTGCCTATTGCCCTTCATCCATAGTTCGCAGTATATCACGTGAGAAAAGTGCAAGCTGAGTTTCGCACTAGCAGTGCTTTCTATTTCTGATTCATGGACAGAAGCTTCTCAGTTTCAAGAAAGTTTATTATATTCGAACTGAGAATGTTTTCAAGGATTCTGCAGCAAACCAAAGTTAGGGATATCGATCTGTAATTTTGAGGATCCATTCTTCTACCATTTTTATATACTGGTGCCACCTGCACTTTTTTCCAGTCACTTGGCATTTTGTGCTGGGTGAGAGATTCACAATAAATGCAGGCTAAGTAAGAGACTAATGCCGTAAAATTGAACTGGGATTCCATCCGGGGCTGGTGATTTATTTATTTTCAAATCTTTAAGTTGCTTCTCTAAGCTATGTATGCTTATTTCTATGTCGTTCATATGGGAGTCTGTCTGATGGCCAAAAAATGGTACATTTGTACGGTTCTCATGAGTAAACGACTTCTTGAATGTGAAATTTGAAACTTCGGCTTTCATTTTGCTATCTTCAACTGCCACACCAGACTGATCAACAAGGGACTGAATGGAAGCCTTAGATCCGCTTAGCAATTTTACATACAACCAGAATTTTCTCAGTTCTCTACCAGATCTCTTGCTAAGGTGTGATGGTGGTAGTTGTCGTACGCTTCACACATAGATATTTTCACAGATGTATAAATCTCTACTAATCTTCGCTTGTCATCTGTGCCTCCCCTTTTGACCCTAGAGTACAACAGCCTCTGCTTCCTCAGCATCTTACGAATTTCGTTATTAAACCTGGTGGGTCTTTTCCATCCTCTATCCACTTACTAGGCACGTAACTCTCTAGACCATGATTTACAATCTGCTTAAACTTTGCCCATAATTCCTGTACATCTATCTTACTGGTACTAAGTGAGCCAATTAACTGTCAAAGTAAGATGTTAAGAACTGCTTATCTACTCTACATAGCCTTCTTAACCGATTTATTAACTTTTGTAACCATATTACTGACATTTTCGATAAGGTCCCGCCTATTTATAGTTAAAAGGTCTAAGATATTTCTATTGTATGTGGGCTGCCAAGTTAGCTGCTCAACACAGATTACAGAAAACATGTTCAAAAGTATTTCTCATGCGCCCTGCAATGAATTCATAGACATCACACTTTATACTCAGTAGGTTAAAGTTGCCTCCAACTAGTATTACATGACCTGGATCTTTACATGCTACTGACCTTAGGTTTTCTTTGAATGGCTCTAGAACTGTCACAGCAGAATTGGGTGGCTGGTAAGATCATCCAGCAATGAACTTCATTTAACCTACACCTGTTATATGTGACTAGATAACTTCACTGTCGCACTCAATTTTGACATCAATAAAGACAATATTTTTGAGAGCTGCAATGAACATTCCCACTCATATGGCCTCTAATCTGTCATTCTGACATATGTTTCATGACTCATTAAATATCTCAGAGCTTTCCACTTTGGGTTTCAGAGAGCACGAGAACTTTTCTGATGGGGTAGCAAATTTGGGAAAAAATGCTTCAACAGTCTACTGATAAAATTTTGACAGTCAAAGTGTCTTTTCTCTGAATGCTGCCTGACTTCACTTGGTGTGTATGGACTGGCAAGTGTTCATCAGAACACCTCAAACTACCACCTAACTTAAAAATCCTCATGTGCACATGCCACAAGTATTCTGCTACCAGAGTAGCTGCTTTCTTTTTGTGTAGTGTATCCCTGAGCTACCAAGGGGAGTCCTACAAATCGCCATCTGATAACACAAGTCTAGAAATATTCAGCCAAGACCATCACAGAGTCGATGAAACCTTGGCTCCAAACCCAAAGGACCCCAATCAGTTGCGGGAACAATGCTGTAAATTTCCAGCTCTGATTGCATCCTGTGCATGAGATCAGTAGTCTTCAACACCTCCACTAGCTGCCTATATGAACTGAGGATTGCCTCAGAACCCATGTGACAAGAGTTGTAGGTACTGATGTGAGCCAGAACTTGCAGGTGACTGCACCCTGCACACTCGATGGCTGCAGGCAAGGCCGCATCCACATCTTGGGTGAGACTTCCCAGCACACGTACCGAGTGCACACTGGTTTTTCTTCCAGGCCTGAATGCTATCTGCCTAAGGGACTGCATAATGCACCTAACGTTGGAGCTCCTGGTAACCAGTAACCCCCGCCCTCCCCCCCAATTGCCTGCTCGGACCCTGCTGAAGGAGTGGCCAGCCAGCAGGGTGAATGGGTGAGGCCAGGCAGCAAGTCTCCACATTGGTCCTCCGTCTCGAGAGACATGAACACATTACCACCTGCCACTTACCCTGTAGTGAGGCAAATCCACCACACTGGGTACACTAGGAAGTGCCTCAGAAGCAGAGCCCATGGGGAAAACAAGTGACACATGGGGCATCCCATTTAATGCACCAGAAGGTTTGCCACTGCTACACTCCAAGACGGTAGCCTGAAGGTGACTGACCGTTCCTCCTGCATCTTCACACAGCATGCACACATCCCAACCATACTACCAAGACTAACAGAGGAAATAAAATACAAAATCAGACAGGATTCTAGATATGCAACTTGCCATTCTCCTGGTATGTCACCAATGAGTGCAGATGCGTTAATGAATTATGCAGCTGGCTGTTCAGTGAGCTACTATTGCGCTATAGACTGAATGAATTCACCCTTACAAAAATGCAAAATGGAATCTCATAAACAGAAAAATATGGATGAAATTTATTAAATAAACTATGAGGAAAATAAAGAAAAAGGTAAACACTTAACTCACTGCTCTGGGGATGCATACCAACTGAGAGCTGTGGCCTATGTTTGTTTCCAGTAGATTTCTCTTGGCCAGGAACACCCTCTTAGCATGTGCTAATCTGCTTGTTATGTTCTTCATGTGTCATGGGCTTATTTTGCTTGCATGGTAGCAGAATTCCTTAATTTCATCTAGTTCATGACCACTAATTTTGATGTTAAGTTTCTCACTATTATTATTTCTGCTAGTTTTCAATACTTTCATCTTTCTTGGGTTTATCCACAATCTACATTCCTTACTCATTAGACCATTTATTCCACTCAGCAGATCCTGTAATAATTCTTCACCTTGGCTGAGGATAACAATGTCCTCAGTGAACCTGTCAGTGATATCCTTTCACCCTGAATTTTAATCTCACTCTTGAATTTTTCTTTTATTTCCATCAGTGCTTCATCAATATACAGATTGAACAGCAAAGTGAAAGACTGCATACCTCTCTTACATCCTTTTTAATGTGAGCACTTCATTCTTGGTTCTCGTACATATTGTATTATTACCCATCTTACCCTGTAGCCCATCTCAGAATTTTGAACATCTTGCATCATTTTACATGGCCAATTGCTTTTTCCATATCAGCAGCTCCTATGAAAGTTTCGTGATTTTTCTTCAGCCTTGATTCCATTATCAAGCACAACATCAGGACTGTTTCTCTGGCGCCTTTACCTCTCCTAAAGCCAAAGTGATCATCATGTAACAGATCCCCAATTTTCTTTTCTGTTCATCTGTAATAAACTACTTCCACCAAAAAAACCAGTAGTCCCTGCTCACAATCTCTGAAGATATAATCCACTTTGTCATGACCATCCCCCAAAATACTGAGCAACCTTACATCCTTCAATATACAGCCTATTAATATCTCACTTTACTGCCTCCACAAAATACACCCTGAATCACTTCCATCTCATTTCCTCTAATCTAGAGATCCTTGTCTAATTCCAATCCATCCCAACCTATGCAGCATCTCTTAGCCTCCTGCACAGCCAAATCCATTAACCCATCCTTCACAATCCTCAAAACATCATCTCCATCGCATCATAGCCTTTCACAGCCACATCGAGATCACCCATTACAATTAAATATGAAATTTATGTTTCTGTCAGTCCATCAGACAATCTATTAGAAATGGTTATCTATTTCAGACGTCTAGAAATATTTCAGGAGGTGGAGAGAGCAATGTAGTTGTCAGACCAAGTAATCATTATGCATACATAATGTAGGCCCAGTTAAACAATAAATCAACCTTTATAACCAGGGAGAAACCTGTTTCTTGTTTTGATTGTCAATGTCTTTCTTCAACAAATCAAAACCAAACACTTAAGTTTATTGAACTGACATCCACAACTAAAAAACTTCAAGTTTAGTAAAAAACACTGCTGCGGCTGTGTGGAGACTTTATTTAAAAAGTGCAGTTGGTTTCATAACGTTAGTTTCATCATCAGATGAAGTCAGTTACAACACGATATTCCCCTATACTCCACTCGTCTGAAACACTGCTACGCAGTTCTGGCTTTTGTCCTCCCCCCCCCCCCCCCCCCACACACCCAAATCCCTCATTCTATATTAGTTTACCGTGGCCTACTAAATGTGTTTATAAATAGAGTTATATTCTAGGAATTGGAAGAAGTTTGATATCATTTGTACTCCAGCATCATGTTGTAGCTGACTTCACCTGATGGTGTAACTAACGATATGAAACCAGTTATGCTTTTTAAATAGTGACCAAACAGCTGCAGTGGCGTTTTTTACTCAGCAATTCAAAATGGTAATACCCACTGATTTTAAATGTCACAATTTGAATGCATTAGAAACTCAGTTGTAAGAAGTACTTATCCTATAAAATCACAAGATGAATATTATGTAAAGTTCATAACCAAACATCACACAGAAGCCTCTTAATAGAACTTGGAGTGAAGTTAGGATTGAGTATGAAATTCAAAACCATCATGCACAAGCCAAAATAATCTTTGTATGAAATATGCATTCCTGACTGGAGTCAAGATTAAAGTTTACATGCTGATAACAACTTTGTAACAGGTTTCTGGTACATGGTCCAGTAACATTAATGTGACCATCACCTGTGTTTTACGTCCATGTGCCATAACCACTAAGACGGCAGGTGGCAGCACGAGTAGTGGAGAGCATATAAAGAGTGTCGAGGGGACTCAGAAAACAGTGCATTCGTTCTAGTAATATGGAAGTGGAGTGATTTATCTGACTTCCAAAAGGGCATGGTCATCAGCTTTGAGACAAGGGTCTAAGGACTTCCAAAATGACTAAGTTTCTAAAATGTTTGTGTGCTGCTGTGGTTAAAGTATACCATGCATGGCAAAATGGCACTATCCAAAACCAGTTCTGAGGTGACAGTGATGCTCCATGGGCCACAGATGACAGGGGTGATTGGCAGCTGTGGAGGTGTGTACAGGCAAATAGACATGCAACTGTTGAGCAACTGACCATCCAAATAAAACAAGTGGCTACCAACAGTGTCTACTCAATGACCTTTCAGCAAATGTTACTGCATATGGGCCTCCACAGCAGGTGCCTGGTTCATGCATCCGTACTGGCTGCTGTTCATGAGTGACAAAGGCTGGAATCTGCATACCAGCACCACAACTGGGTCCACTGAGTGGTGGCATGTGACCTTTTCAAATAAGTCAAATTTTATGCTCCATCAGACAGAAGGTTGTTGACATTTACAGTGTGAAATGTCTGAAAGCAAACACCCTGCAACAGTTGTTGGAAGAGTCCAGGTCAAAAGAGGGAGTGTTATGGCCTGTGAAACGTTTGCATGACATTCCCTGGTGATTTCATTCTGAAAGGCACAATGGATAAACACAAGTATGCATCTATCCTTGGGGACCATGTCCACCCTACATGCAGTTTCCCCCCCCCCCCCCCCCCCCCAAGCACAACGGCACCTAACAGCAGGACCACGCAATATGTCACATAGCTCACAGTGTACATGTGTGATTCAAACAGCAGCAGGATGGGATTACTGTACTCCCATGGCCACCAAACTCCCTGGTTTTAAACCCAGTCAAGAATCTGTGTGACAACCTCAATCCAGCTGTTCACACCATGGATCTTCGGCCAAGAAACCGAGCACAACTGGCCACAGCACCAGATTTGGCATGGCTCCGCATCCCTGTCAGAACCTTGCAGAACCTCATTGGCTCTCTTCCTGCACATCTGGTGCTGCAAAAGGTGTTTATTTAGGCTTTAGATAAGTGGGAAAATTAATGTGACTGGTCAGTGTAGATACACACATCAAACAATGTTTTGCATCACCTCGGTTCCAAGAGTTCCGGAACCTGTACAGAAAATTGGAATAAAGATCAACATAAACATCATTTCCACCCATTTTATTGTTCAGGAAAACCACACATTGCATGTTGTAACACCTTACAATGAGACCTTCAGAGGTGGTGGTCCAGACTGCTGTACACACTGGTACCTCTAATGCCCAGTGGCATGTCCTCTTGCAATGATACATGCCTGTATTCATTGTGGCATACTATCCACACATTCATCAAGGCACTGTTGGTCCAGATTGTCCCACTCCTGAAAGGCAATTCATCGTATATCCCTCAGAGGGTTGGTAGGTCACGTCATCCATAAATAGTGCTTTTCAATCTATCCCAGTCATGTTCAATAGGGTTCATGTCTGCAGAACATGCTGGCCACTCTAGTTGAGTGATGTCATTATTCTGAAGGAAGTCATTCAGAAGATGTGCATGATGGGGGCACAAATTGTCATCCATGAAGATGAATGCCTCGCCAATATGCTGCCAATAAGGTTGTACTGTTGTTCAGAGGATAGCATTCACATATCGTACAGCCATTATGGCACCTTCCATGACCACCAGCAGTGTATATCAGCCCCACATAATGCCACCCCAAAACATCAGTGAACCTCCACTTTGCTGCACTTGCTGGACAGTGTGTCTAAGGCGTTCAGCCTGGCTGAGTTGCTTCCTAACACATTTCTGACGATTGTCTGATTGAAGGCAGCGACACTCGTCAGTGAAGAGAATGTGATGCCAATCCTGAGCAGTCCATTTGGCATCTTGTTGGGCCCATCTGTACTGCGCTGCATGGTGTTGTGGTTGCAAAGATGGATCTCGCCATGGACTTTGGGAGTGAAGTTGCACATCACACAGCCTATTGCACACAGTTTGAGTCGTAACATGACAACCTGTGGATGCACGAAAAGCGTTATTCAAGATGGTGGTGTTGTTTTCAGGGTTCCTCTGAGACATAATCTGTAGGTAGTGGTCATCCACTCCAGTAGTAGCCCTGAGTGAGGCATATCATCGACATTTCCTGTCTCTCTGTATCTCCTTCATGTCCAAACAACATCGCTTTGGTTCAGTCCGAGACGCCTGGACACTTGCCTTGTTTTGAGCCCTTTCTGGCACAAAGTAACAATGCGAACATAATCAAACTGTGGTATTGGCCATTTAGGCATGGTTGAACTGCAGACAACACGAGCCATGTACCTCTTTCCTGGTGGGATGACTGGAACTGATACGTTGTTGGGGCCCCTCCATCTAATAGGCAATGCTCATGCATGGTTGTTTAAATCTTTGGGCAGTTTAGTGACTTCTCTGAACAGTCAAAGGGACTGTGTCCATGATATAATACCCACAGTCAATATCTAACGTCAGGAGTTCTGGGAACCGGGGTGATGCGAAACTTTTATTAATATGTGTACTGAGAATGAAATATTAATAAAAAGAAAAAGAAGAAAGAGTATTTTATTAACAGAGCATAACGTATCAGAATATCTTGACTTTAGGATGTAAATTCTGGTTATGCTGGTGTTAATATTAAACAGGTTTCTTTTCCAGTGTATGGACAGGTTAAATCAGTAAATTTACATAAATGTTAATAATGAAGTTCTAGATCAAAACAGCAACTGAAGGAGAGCAGTGTTACTTTTTTCTCCAAATAGTTGCTTTTGTGCAAAAACATGTAATAATCTGATTTTAATGCTTTAAAAATAGTGTAGAAGTAGTTCCTGTAATTAACAATTGTTTTTTTACCTGGCAGAAGTAGGCTGCTAGGACATATTCTGCCTATTAATATATAGTATGATTTGTTTCACATTACTGAAGCCTCTCCTATGTTAGGATTTATTGAACACAATCCTTGGATGAGAAGCCTACAATACTCTAATAGATAATCAAAATATCCACGGGTGTGCTGCCGGTCTATAGTGTCCAACGGGCACAATATTTCGGCGATCATACATGTCGCCATCATCAGGTGAACTGACGGACTGAGCTCCTGTGAACGTGCCGGCACGGAGATCCGTACGCTATGGCTGCTCAGAGGGAACTGGGTTCGGTCGCGGTGGCGGCCGATTTAAATACCCTCCGCCCGCGGCGCGCTTCCTCCTCCGTCCGCGCCCCGCGCCACGGTCGCGCGGTGGAACAGATTGCGACGGCTTCTGAGATGACGTCGGTGTGATGGCTATGTCCGCCGTGGTCGTCACAACTATACGTTTGCTCGATTTACTCTTGATCAACCCAATCGCTGGTTCCCAAGCCTTGCTAACATTATAGCCACAGTCACGGTTTATGAGGTCGTCATTGGTGCGAATTTCGATGGCCTCTCTAACAACGCTGTCCCAGTATCTCGACGTCTGTACCAGAATCCTCGTGCGGTCATACTCCATGGCGTGATTTTCCGACAAACAATGTTCAGCGACCGCCGACTTGCTCGGATACATCAGTCGAGTGTGCCTCTGGTGTTCACGGCATCGATCCTCGACGGTACGCATCGTCTGACCAATATACGACTTGCCACATTGACACGGAATCTGGTACACGCCGGCCTTCCTCAAACCGAGGCCATCTTTGGCGCTCCCCACCGGTGCACGAGTTTTATTTGGAGGATAAAACACAGTTCCGACCCGGTGTTTCTTCAGAATGCGGGCGATTTTCCCCGAGAGTGCGCCTGTGTATGGAATAAATGCAGTGCCTACCTCCTCCCTCGTGACTTCATCCATCTCAACAGGTTGTGCTGCAGTGGTTGGGCGGAGAGCACATTGAATCTGCCACTCTGAGTACCCATTTTTTCGAAATACAGTTCTCAAATGTTCCAATTCCTGGGGTAGACTCTCTGCGTCAGAGATAGTGCGCGCCCTATGTACTAGAGTTTTAAGTACCCCATTCCTCTGTGAAGGGTGGTGGCAGCTGTCTGCGTGCAAATACAGATCAGTGTGCGTTGTCTTCCGATACACCCCATGACCTAGGATGCCGTCAGCCCTTCTCTTGACCAAGACGTCAAGGAAAGGTAATTTACCCTCCATTTCAGTCTCCATAGTGAATTTGATGTTGGGGTATATGGAGTTTAGAAGTGTAAGGAAGTCAAGGAGTTTATCCATACCATGTGGTGAGATGACGAACGTGTCGTCCACGTAACGGAAAAAGCAAGTAGGTTTCCATACGGATGACGACAGGGCTTCCTCCTCGAAGTTCTCCATGAACAAATTCGCTACCACCGGTGAGAGTGGGCTACCCATGGCGACTCCCTCCGTTTGTTCGTAGTATTCTCCATTAAAAAGAAAATACGTGGAAGTCAAGACATGCCTAAAAAGTTCAGTGGTCTTCTCGTCAAACTTCTGACTAATCAGTTCTAGTGACTCTCGCAGGGGTACCCTCGTAAACAAGGAAACGACGTCAAAACTCACCATGATATCTGACTCATCCAACCCGAAGCTATCAAGGCGTTTAACAAAATCCACGGAATTACGGATGTGATGAGGGCATTTACCCACATAAGGACTTAATATTCCCGTCAGGTATTTGGCCAACAAATATGTAGGTGCCCTGATGTTGCTGACAATGGGGCGTAATGGTACCCCCTCTTTGTGAACCTTCGGGAGTCCATATAGTCTAGGCGGTACCGGACCTTGGGGTAACAATTTCTTAGCGTCACCCTCCGGTAAATCTGAGTCCTTGAGAAGCGCCCTCGTGTTGTTCTCCACCTTCTTTGTAGGGTCAACGCTGATCTTCCGGTAGGAATCGTCATTTAGCAGGCTCTGCATCTTATCAGTGTAGTCCTTATGGGAGACAACTGTAGCATTGCCTTTGTCAGCCGGTAAGGCAACAATTTCAGAGCGCTCCCTCAGATCACGAATGGCCGCCCTCTCTTTACTGCTGATATTTGACTTCATCGGCTTGGATTTCGTCAACGCACGACAAGTTTCACGACGTATTTCCTCGGCTGATTCTGGCGGAAGTCGAGCTGCAACCTGTTCAACAGCACTAACAATTTCTGCGATTGGAGTGAACTTGGTGGTGGGAGTGAAGTTGAGACCTTTCTGCAAAACCGAGACCGCATCATCACTCAACACCATGCCACTCAAATTGATGACAGTCTTGCACGGAACCTGCAGAGATGGTTTGTCAAGAAGACGTGAGAACTTACTGTTTGACGTCCCGTAGCCTTCTTGTGGGCGGAATCAGGTGACACCATCAATCCAATCCCAGGAACAAGAAGTGAACTTACTAGCCAGTTGCAAATGTAGTTTGAGTAATTCCTGTGAGATAAACTCAAGGCTCCGGCGGGTGAATTGCACTCTCTCACGTACCAATGCGAGGCTGGCTCGTTTCTTGATTCTCTTAGCTGCTGCAGAATCGATGTGATGCATAACCTTAGCAAAATTTGGAACAACATTCTCGGAACAACATCTCTTTAGAAAGGCAAGAGTACTTAGCAAATGACATCTACGGTGGCGCAACTTTTCAAATTTCTTCATGCTGCGATACATCTCCTCCCCGTAAAGGTGTATGATGTGATTCTTGAGTTTCTCTCGGCGTATTTGATAATCAAAATATCCACGAGTGTGCTGCCGGTCTATAGTGTCCAACGGGCACAATATTTCGGCGATCATACATGTCGCCATCATCAGGTGAACTGACAGACTGAGCTCCTGTGAACGTGCCGGCACGGAGATCCGTACGCTATGGCTGCTCAGAGGGAACTGGGTTCGGTCTTTTAAATAAGGATGGGGCCCCTCCACGCCCGCACCAACGTGGTGACCAAACCAAAAGTTCTACTGTCACCTCCGTAAACATGTTAGTTTTTGAATCAGGCGTCACAGGATGCAGGCTGTGATGTTATCCATGCGTCTGGGTAAGATTACTCATTAACATGGTCCATCAGGAGATAGAAGTGGTCGAAAACGATCGAAGGGTAGCGGTTGTAAGAGCAGAGGAAAAAAATGCCAAGGCCAGCGCCAAGGGAAAAAAACCTCTGCGACAGTAGGACGGGTAGTAAGGGCAGTAGCGGCTTGCTAGCTGCGACAGAGCATGCAAGGTGAGGGAAGGTTAGCATGAGGTATCGTGCATCGTTACCTATGTGTTGCGAGGTCGTTAGCTGGGTCAGTCCGGGTGCTGCGGCTGGGCTCGCTAGTAGTCTCCTGGGCCGGCCGCAGTGGCTTCTTCCCTGTAACATAAAGAGTCCGGCGCGGCAACGCATGCGTTGCTGTTAGGCCCTCTGCTGCGCCTTGTCGTCAGTGACTTGGTGCAGCTTCATCAGGCTGATGCAGAACGGCGGCGATCGGCTACCGTTCAGCGTCCTCCTCTACTGCACGGCGCAGGACTTCTGCATTGCAGCTTCGAGCCGCTCCGCTTGTTCAGTGAGCTGCGCCGCTTCAGCGTCGGAGAAATGTATGCCGTTCGCTCTCGCTGTCGCAATGGGTTCGGTCGCGGCGGCGGCCGATTTAAATACCCTCCGCCCGCGGCGCGCTCCCTCCGCCGTCCGCACCCCGGTTGCGCGGTGGAACAGATTGCCATCTGGCCACATGGTGTGGATAAACTCCTTGACTTCCTTACACATCTAAACTCCATACACCCCAACATCAAATTCACTATGGAGACTGAAATGGAGGGTAAATTACCTTTCCTTGACGTCTTGGTCAAGAGAAGGGCTGACGGCATCCTAGGTCATGGGTGTATCGGAAGACAACGCACACTGATCTGTATTTGCACGCCGACAGCTGCCACCACCCTTCACAGAGGAATGGGGTACTTAAAACTCTAGTACATAGGGCGCGCACTATCTCTGACGCAGAGAGTCTACCCCAGGAATTGGAACATCTGAGAACTGTATTTCGAAAAAATGGGTACTCAGAGTGGCAGATTCAACGTGCTCTTCGCCCAACCACTGCAGCACAACCTGTTGAGATGGATGAAGTCACGAGGGAGGAGGTAGGCACTGCATTTATTCCATACACAGGCGCACTCTCGGGGAAAATCGCCCGCATTCTGAAGAAACACCGGGTCGGAACTGTGTTTTGTCCTCCAAATAAAACTCGTGCACTGGTGGGGAGCGCCAAAGATGACCTCGGTTTGAGGAAGGCCGGCGTGTACCAGATTCCGTGTCAATGTGGCAAGTCGTATGTTGGTCAGACGATGCGTACCGTCGAGGATCGATGCCGTGAACACCAGAGGCACACTCGACTGATGTATCCGAGCAAGTCGGCGGTCGCTGAACATTGTTTGTCGGAAAATCACGCCATGGAGTATGACCGCACGAGGATTCTGGTACAGACGTCGAGATACTGGGACAGCGTTGTTAGAGAGGCCATCGAAATTCGCGCCAATGACGACCTCATAAACCGTGACTGTGGCTATAATGTCAGCAAGGCTTGGGAACCAGCGATTGGGTTGATCAAGAGTAAATCGAGCAAACGTATAGTTGTGACGACCACGGCGGACAGAGCCATCACACCGACGTCATCTCAGAAGCCGTCGCAATCTGTTCCACCGCGCGACCGTGGCGCGGGGCGCGGACGGCGGAGGGAGCGCGCCGCGGGCGGAGGGTATTTAAATCGGCCGCCGCCGCGACCGAACCCAGTTCCCTCTGAGCAGCCATAGCGTACGGATCTCCGTGCCGGCACGTTCACAGGAGCTCAGTCCGTCAGTTCACCTGATGATGGCGACATGTATGATCGCCGAAATATTGTGCCCGTTGGACACTATAGACCGGCATCACACCCGTGGATATTTTGATTATCAAATACGCCGGGAGAAACTCAAGAATCACACTCTAATAGATGTTATTTAACTTACATTCCACTCCATTAACATACAATCAGATTCTAAATTTCTGCAATTTATTGTCCCTAAGTATGAAGTAACTGAGTAAAAATGACTGGATTTCTAAGGGCCATGTTATTGCTTATCTAGCCAAATTTTATACATCATTGTGCTGCTGCAGTTGTATTTGACTGTTCCTCAGTGTGTAAAGCCATTTCTTGATTGCCCTTAGTTCACTTCTAATATTTCTTACCGATGTCCCAGAAACACTCACGTGACAGCAGGGTGCCCAATAACTGCCCATGTTATATTAACATGTAAGAAGATGAACAGTTTGTTGAAACACATTAACACTGATAAACCACAGAAGTGCTGTGTTCACAGCAGTTACAACCCAGACCTGATTGCTTTTAAATCTCGAAAGTCAGAATCAACTTTGCCAATTTATATGTTGATCATGTACAAGCAGAGCCAAAAGTGTCATTTAGCAGGCAATCATTGTGTGACACCTAACACATTCAAATCTAAAGATCTATAGACTGTCCCTAATTTATTCATCAAAATGGTTACTTTTGGTTACCAATAGCTACGTGGAATGAGCCTCTGAGTTCGACCTCAGATAATACCCTAGTAAATCCCCGTTAACTGTCAATAAGTGGTAGTTAAGGGCACCACTATTTCAGTTGTTAGTGGAGTGTGATACAAAACTAAATATAATACAAGAGAGTGCAACAGATCACCTTTGTGTCAATACGATCTCTTGTCACTTAAACAAAGTAAGTCTATTAAAGGAAGTTACAATGTCCCCAGTTTCGACTATTACTACTACTAGTAGTAGTAGTCGTAGTAGTACCAGCACCGTGTACAAGCTTCCTGAGGTGATGTAGTCAAATCAGTGGCAGCTCTAGTTGGATTAAGAAGGTTTTAATAAGAGAATGCTGATATTTAGGATTACAAACAGTGTCCCTAAAACCTTTCAAAATTAAAATTACTTGTCTTTTCCCAACACAGATGGCCAACTTCATTTTGAAATGTGGTTGTCTGAAACTGTGTTCAAATATTATTGAAATCATCAGAATAACATTTTCCATGATCTCACCACATCATGGTTTATAACAAAGTACTGCAAATGTGGGCACCTCTGCTGCTCCTCTTTCTCCACAGCCTACAGTTGGTGTTACTGTCCTTTTTCTTTTAACAGCTGCTTATTATTAGATCTGTTGTTGTATACTTAACATTGCTAGACAGCCTGGCTCAATAAAAATACCAAATTAAAATATTAAGTTCACAATGCATTGAAAAATGCTTGTGTGATTCCGTTGTAATAAATACAAAAAAACATACAGTAAGTAATTTATTTAATTTCCAAAATATTATATGATTTTTTCGAAAGAAATGTTAAATGTGATGGTACATGGCCCTCAAAAAATAAAAAGATCTGAATATTTTCTACCTTTAAACAGTATCCATTGGCTCAAGAAAGTAAGCTTTTGCCTAACATATGAAAAAAGTGATGCAGTGGATAACAACTAAAATCTAATTCTTGCTTCAGGACCACCACTGCTATTGAGAATAATGATATTAGAAGCCTTCTGTTATTACTCAAAATTTTTAGTTTGCATCTGAGTAAATGTTGTCATTTTCCCTGAATATTTTGGCAGCAGCCCAGGGTGTCTTCTATTAGATTGTTAATTTAAATCTATATGGTGATCAGCTGAGATCTTCAAATCTGATGAAGATAGCTAAAGAAGCTGTTGTAATATTAGGGATTAATGATAACATTAACTCACATCCAAATATATATATCTGCAGATTTATCATTCAGAAACCTGTCTCTTTGAAATTTACAAATAATACTACCTATCGATTGCCCTTATATTATCCCTTAGTGTCTTAAATGGAGTATCAGACATAAAAAAGATAATTACCTGCTGCTAGAATTAGTTTTGCTTGTATGTGCAAATGTATATATAACATGTAATTTATAATTATTCAATCATTTCAAGGTGCAGGTGACACTGGCAGGATCCGACAATGCCCAGGAAGCAGAGACTGAAGAAAATGTGATGCAGCAACCACCACAGCAGCAGCATACAACTCAACAAAAGCCACCAACAGCAAAGTCAGCCCAAGGAACTGCAAGGCACAAAAAGAAGAAATAACATTTACTCATTGGTCCATTGCCATACACACTGGCTCCAGTGTATAAAATGGCGTTCATCAACAAAGGCTGAAAGTGTGTGTACAAGAACTTGTGGTGTTTCCTTCTTTTGGAGCTGTGGATGCACAGGTGCTAAATTGTTTCTGAAAATCCAGTGAAATTGCTGGGGCAGAAACAGCTGGATTAGGAGGAGAACATCATAAATAACTGAACAGCACTGCTGTGTCTGTGGAGCATCAGAAATTGCACAGATGGCACTGAACTCTTCAGTTTAAAAATCATCAAGCTATAACCTTTACACAGTGCCTACAAGCTCACAGGTCCTAAAATTTTGATTCCATTAAGAACAAAGATTATTATATTGATAAGTTCAGATTCTTTGTAGAACATTAAGCTATACAGTTGGAAAATGAAAAATTGGTGAAAGCAGTTACAACAAATGAGCAGAAAAATAAATGCAAGAAAAATTTATATTCATTGTATTTAAGTGGAAAATAAATTCATTCTCTCTCTCTCTCTCTCTCTCTCTCTCTCTCTCTCTCTCTCTCACTCCCACTCACACACACACTCACTCACACACACACACACACACACACACACACACACACACACACACACACACACACGTGTTCTCCAATATCAGCTTTGATCCTGCAAAAAGGCTATTTTGTACATCTGCAAAACTGTTCTAACTGCCAATAATTCTCCTTTAATGCTAAAATTTTAATGAACTTCAATGTCCACACAAAAAACTTACCAATGCACCTTCATCTCTTCTTTAGACTTCTGATGTCCAGTTCTCTCTCTCTCTCTCTCTCTCTCTCTCTCTCTCTCTCTCTGCCCCTCCCTCTGTCTCACCCCTTTAAAAAAATCACTGCCAACTTCTTTAACACTTACAAACATTACTATGCCTTGTGAGGATTAACAAAAAACAGGTCTTTCAAATCATCTCATTCTTTGCCCAGATTCCATAAATCTTAAATACATAACCATCCTTGCAGGAACAGTGTTTATAGCCCAAAACATCAAAAGATCTTATCCCTCTTACTTTGGAGAATTTTTTCTCTTTCTCAGAGACTTTTCCTCATCAAGCTTGTAGCTCATGCATGTCCTTGATGCACTGTGATACTTTTACATTGTTTCTTGTGTTGACATATAACATTTATTGGCAAATTTTTTTGCAGCCCTGAGTACCTGTTTGAACCAATTATTTCAAGTGGCCTTGATCAGAAGGTGAACTTATTCTGCACTAGTTGGTACCTTCTTTTAAGATTAATTTTTCTTTCGCACTAGATATTTTACTTCAAGACACAATATTACTGCGAAAAAAAATTTTCAAAGTAGAAAAAGTCTATATGCTTCCTTCCAGCATGTGACCTTTCACATTTGTCTAAACTGGGCTTTGTAATAGTAATCATTATTGTTCAAAATTTTCTGACTATAAAATGAAAATAATGCTGGAATTAAGATGTTTTGCAGTGTGGAATTAGTTACAGATTTTAAGAGCAGCAAGTCACTGCTTATATTTAGTGTTTTACATTTGGCTTTTGACTGAGACAATTCTTTCCCAGAAACTAAATGATAAATATGGCTACTCTATCACACAATCATCTTTTGAGAGGAAAAAAATGTGTTCAAGAGGGAAATTAACCATTCTTGCTGCTCACTGTGTTCTACCAATTGCTTGTAGTGTAATGGTCTGAGACCAGATTTCTTATAATTGTGTTGGTTATATCAGAGATATTCCAATATTTTAAGGAAAAAAATTAATATTTACAGTGCAAACTAAAATATACTTCCAATATATGTATTTATGTCCAGCAGGAAGTGCAAGTGTACAATTACATACATGCTTTGCTTGAACTTTTATGTTGTGACATTAGAAGAAGTTAATGACTGCTCGTAATGAAAAAATAAAGAATGACTCCACAGACATACCAGCAGCAGACTCAATGAACTGAAACAAAACACAAAACACCAAAAGACAACAGGGATTTTATCTGTATGTACTGAATTAAGAATATCTTATTTGTTATACTGCACTAAGTGACATTATGCTATGAATTTGCACAGTCTTCCCTCCTAAAATAGGAATTATCTCTTGCCTAAATGTAGCTGAATTCATTAAAGGGTTTTCTCTATGTTTCTGTACTAATAATTCCATGTCAACCATGTTTCCATTCAGTGAATTTAAAATATGTAAGCCTAACACAAGTGTTTCTGGAGTTTTACAATGTATATATTTGTTGTTATTGATTGTGAACTGTGGAACAATGATGCTGAACATGAAGCATATTATAGCATTTCTAATATTTCTTGTAATATGACTTTTTAAATAATGTATTGAATATTCTGTCAATAAAAAAATAATACATTGCTGGCTGTTTTCTGAAATTATGGTAAGCATTTAACCTTTTTCAATAAATAATAAATTTCTGTTGTAGTATCTTCTTCCATTTAAAAGGCTTATTTCATAGAGCTGTGGTTATCATGTAGGATTAGTTGAGAGATAACACAATACACATTTATTAATAACTCGTATATAACAAATATCACAGTTGAACATAGTACACACCAAAAGTTAACACTCGAACACAGCAGTCCAAAGAACGAAAGTCGTAAAGATAGGGCACTGTGTGCCAGAGATGCCACAGAGGGTGACCACCCCACCCCAGTAGTGCAGAGTATGGCGGAGGGAAGCCTCATTGCACGAATTCATGATCTTGGTGCCAATGCAGCGGTTGTAGGCAGCGGCTGGCGCAAGAAGTGTTGGCGGTGCAGCACTGCCATGGTTCCAACAGGTGGAGATGAATCAGTCAAAGGCAGGTCCTTGGGATGAATACAGGTGTGGGGGTGGGTCAAGGGGATGTGGAGGTGTGCGACGTGTGTGCTTATCCACTCGACCAGTGTGGGGACATTCTCGGATGTGGCTGAAGGTGAAGGAGAGGCTTGCCATATAGAACTTCAGCGAGTGAGGCATTAAGATCTTCTATGTGGGCTGAGCGAACATCTAGCAGGACCCACAGAAGGGCTTCTGACCATAGACCTTTGTGGCACATTAGGGCAGCCTCGAGTGTGCAGTGCCACTACTTGACCAGGCCATTCGCTTTTGGGTGGTAGGTTGAGGTATAAAATTTGGTGACATCGCAGAGTTTGCAAAGGCATGCAAAGAGGGTGGACTCAAACTGGCATCCCTGGCATCCCAGAGGACAGCCGAGGTGAGCAACCAACGCTGAGACAAAGGAGCAGGCAACAGTCTCGGCTGTGATGTCAGTAAGGGGGACCACATCAACCCAGCAGGTCACACAGTCAATGATAGATAAGATGAATCTGTAACCCTCAGAAGGGGGGGAGGGGACCAATGACATCGATATGGACATGCCAGAAACGCCCCTTTGGAATGTCATACTTGCCCAATGGAGGTTGAGCATGCCTGCTGACCTTGCTGTGCTGGCACGGGATGCACGCACGGCTCCAAGTGTGACACTTGTGCTTCGCACCAGGCCAGACAAAGTGCTCCATAACCAGCCACATTGTGACTTGCGTCCCAGGGTGAGCTAAGCCATGCTAGGTAGTAAAGACTCAATGACAAAGGGCAGCAGGGACCAGGGGGTGGAGTGTGCCCATAGAGGTGTCACAAAGGACAGGGATCATTGAACCAGGTAGTATATGGGGCTGGACAGAGAGCGATGAGTCATTGTCTGATATTATTCATTGTATATCATCGTCGTCAGTTTGTAGTCGGGCAAGCTCCTCCAAATTCAGCAGTGTGGTTAGCATGCAGATGCGGGAAAGGTAGTCTTCCAAAACGCTCTCTGCACTGTGGATATAGCATGCTTCAGAAGAGTGCTGACAAATGGCTCTGAGCACTATGGGACTTAACATCTGAGGTCATCAGTCCCCTAGAACTTAGAACTACTTAAACCTAACTAACCTAAGGACATCACACACAACCATGCCCGAGGCAGGATTTGAACCTGCAACTGTAGAGGTCATGCGGTTCTGGACTGAAGTGCCTAGAACTGCTCAGCCACAGCGGCCAGAGTGCTGACAGATGTAGTCCATATGGCGGAAATGCCATGGCAGAAGGTCCTTAGCCAGATTACAAATAGCATCCAGAAGTGGCTTGTGATCTGTATAGATCATGAAGGGTCGCCCCTCGACATCACTAAAGAAATGTTTAATCGCCTCATACACAATGAGAAGCTCACGGTCGAAAGTCAACCACTTGCACTAGCTCTTAGTTTCTTGGAAAAGAAACAGAGGGGTTGGGTGGAGTCAGCAGTGTGCTGTTGTAAACAGCGCCCACAGCTAAGTGACTGGCATCAGTTGTGATCGAGACACAGGCCTCAGGGTCAGAGTGGGCGAGTCTGACAGCTTTGGCGAGGTCAGTTTTAAGGTCACCAAAAGCATTAAGCATTGGTTTGGTTCATGCCAACTTCCATTCTCTAGTGTTATTTTTGCTGGAGAGAGCATTGTCCACTTGGACGGAGGCAGCTCGAGGAATATGGCGGTGGTAAAAGTTTGCCATACCCAGAAAACGATAGAGCTGAGCATAATCCTCGGGGAGAGGAAGGCTAAGTATGATTTCGACATGAGAACTCGTCAGTCTGGGGCCGTTGGCAGAGAGAGAGTGGCTGAGGAAGGAAACGGATGTGGAACACAATTGAGGTTTGTCGGGGTTGATCACCACGCCGTTGGCAGCAAGGGCCAAACAGACTGCATCGAGGTGAACATGATGCTCCTCAGCGGAGGAGGAAAAGATAAGTATATCGTCAGTACTCAAATAGACCAAAGGGTGTGATCATGGCTGTCTTCGGAATATCCAGTAGATGCATAGGAATCTGATGATATACCTTCGAACAATCTAAAATGGAGAAAAAGATAGAGCCATGGAGTAATTGCGTGAATTCCTGGATATTTGGAATGGGGTAGTTATCGATAATGGTGCGAGTATTAAGGGACTTATAGTCCCTGCACATGAGTAAGGTGACGTCCTTCCTGGGAACAAGGTGAACAGGTGCAGACCAGCTGCTATCAGAAGGGCAGAGAATGCCGGAAACCAACAGATCATGAACAATCTTCTTGGTGTGCAGAAGTTTGAAGTGTTAAGGTGCCTGGCCTTATAACGAACAGATAAACTGTTAGTGGTGCGAATCCTATGACAAGTGCCATTACTGATGGCCGATACTCAAGTAGGAGGGTCAGCAAGTATCTGCAGGCAACGTTTGTTTGCTGACCTCGGTGAACCGGGGCGGCATAGGCAGGCATCGGCTGTAGTTGGTGTTGGAAAGTGCAATGCATGAGTGAAGCAGCACGAAGGATCTGGAGGGGTACATGCAGGTGCGTCTTGTAGATTCGTCTATGGCGGTGTGAAAAAAACAGCAGGCGGTGGAATGCTCGACACAGGAGCAGATTGGCGAGAAGATGCTGTAGAGGTGTGTGATGGTCCGCCTCACTGCGGGGCTGCAGATAGGTGATGCATGGTATGCCATGCATGTGACAATTTGGCAGAGGCAGATGCGATGCAGGTGCGTAAGGCTTCATTGTGGGTGTAGAGTTGATCGATTTGTGAGCGCATGTGTGACAGATCAGAGAGCCGTGTCGTTATGTGTTCGACTAGGGACACACACATGGAAAGCATAGCCAAGGAGACAGAGAGCATGGAATTGTAGAGACAGATATGTGGTGGAGTGCGGCAGCCTGCAGGTCTGGAGAAAGTTCATAATGGTGTAGAAAATCCAACCCGATCACAATTTCATCCATATGGCAGAATGGAAGGTCCAAGGGAAGGTGTGAACTGGTTATAGGTGAACTGACATCTTGATGGAGCCATGGACCGCAATAGCAGAATGATTGGTAGTGATCGAGGTGAGGCCGTGCGGTTCTAGGTGCTTCAGTCTGGAACCGCGTGACCGCTACGGTCGCAGGTTCGAATCCTGCCTCGGGCATGGATGTGTGTGATGTCCTTAGGTTAGTTAGGTTTAAGTAGTTCTAAGTTCTAGGGGACTGATGACCACAGATGTTAAGTCCCATAGTGCTCAGAGCCATTTGATCAAGGTGAGGGTAGAAGGGGATAGTGCGTCAACAGCATGCTTGGCAGGGACAATGCTAATGTCGGCACCAGTGCCAATGAGAAAATGGATACCCATTGTTGTGTCTGTGTCACAGAAGCGTGACATCACTGAAGTGAGTGGTGCAGCACCAGACAATAGGTGCCGTGGAGCTACGTGGCGTGACGTGGTGCCTAAATGTGCTCGCCGGTCTCATTTGGGTAGGCGCAAGATGCACGGAAGATGCAGGCGGCATCCCCATAAGTAGCATTGAACCATCACAGTAGGTAGGCCGGTTGGCATGATGGTGTGGCATGGGAGGGGGTCACAGCTAACTGCTTCGGAGCTTGTAGCCGATCGGGTTGCTGCTCGGGCGAGGTCAGCAGCTGTTGGGAGCAGCCCGCTGGCTGTACGTCCTGTAGACCACTAGGTGGCAGCTCCTGACAGGCAGCTGAGGCACCAAGAGGAGCGTGTTGGCCTCTGCCGACAGGGCACAGAACTGGAGGTGCAGGTGTGCCACCTGAGGATGATGGAGAAGATGTTCGTGACAGGCAATGGCGGTGATGAATGATAGTGTAAGACTGATCCACCATGGGTAACCAAAGTTCAAGTGGGTCTGTGACATGAGATAGTAGATGAAGTTGCAGATCCAAAGGCATTTTGACCATCCACAACGTCCAAAGCACGGCGTCAGGTAAAGCTTGATCGTCGATTAATGCACATAGGCGCCGCCAAAGCTGCAAATGGGTACGTCGTCGAGATGCTCCTCGTGAATACTGTGATGAATAGCTTCCACCAGAGGGCGGGAAAGGCACTTGATAAGCAGTGCTTTGGCCTTCGAATATTTGTGTGAGATGGGCGGTGAGAGAAGCAAGTCGCTGATGAGATCCATATGTGCATGTAGGTGGCTCACCAGGCAGACAAAATGGGCGTGGCTGTCCATTAAGTGGTCCACTAATGCAAACCAAGTTTTTGGATTGTCTTTTTGTAATGCAGGTAGCTTATGAAACCTGCCAGGAAACACGTGTTGAGGGAGCACCGGCATATGGGGATCAGTACAGGCAGAACAGGACACCTCCGACGCTGGAAGTACGGTAGCGGTGAGAGGTGTGTCACCCTAGGTCTGTGTGGGGCAGTGGTCACATGCAGCATGCGGTCTGGAATGAGCAGGCATGTAAGTCGGCATGGTGTGTCCAATCTGCAAGCCCGACGATGATCATGGCATGGGTGTAACAGCCAGTGTTGATGCAACAGCAGACGGGTGGTGGTCACACTGGAGCCACAGGGCGGCTGACCCAGTAACCGGCGCAGATGGAATGGCTGGAGCCGTTATGTAGGTAAGCGGAAGGCAGTAGTGGTGCAACCACAAATGGCATGCAGAGGGTGCTGCGACACCATCTATATTAGAATGTGCTACCCTGTGCATAGAAATTTTTGATTCACAGTTCTGGAACTTTGTCGGCACATCAAGCCATTCTGATGGTAACAATGTACGTGCAGGATAAACCACAATGTCTTTAAGTGGAAGGTCGCCCTCTTAAGGATTAGGCAGCAGGCACTGTCCATGTTGTGGCTGTTGTGCTGCCATGCTCAGTAGTGGCCGTGTTGAGCCGGGTGAGGTTAGTTGGCCGCCGGCATGGTGTCAATAATTGTTCACTGTTAACCAAACTCAAAGTAGGTACACTTGTCCACTTGTGGTTGCAAACGACACAGTTAATGGGGCCCGTTACGCTTGCACTGAAAGACACTGGTAGATCCATTGTGGCAGAAACGATGTGGGCTGGCACACGAAGTTCGTAAATGACAAAAACAAGCACTAAATAACTATCAAGGAGACGACAATGGTTTTGGGGTCACCACTGTGGTTATCACATAGGATTAGTTGAGAGATAATGCACACTAAGTATTCAATACACATTTATTAATACTTATTAATATTATAACAAATATGGCAGTTGAACATGTTACGCACCAAAAGTTAACACTGGATCAAAGCAGTCCAAAGAAGCAAAGTTGCAAAGATTGGTCGCTCTGCGCCAGAGACGCCACAGAGCAAACAAGTTGATTGTTGTTAGTAGTCAATCCTCACATTTGCAATCCCTTCTAATACTAGTCTTAGGTTAACTGTTGGTGATTTTGTGCATACAATTCAGGAAACAGAAAAAAAGAAAGAAATGCCGCCCTTTTCCTCTCTCAGAGGCTCCATAAAAATTTCATCTGATTAATTCATCCGGATGCAGTGCAAAACCATATAGATGTTATCAAATAAAAACATAATTTCATACAATAAAGAATATACGGTAAAATACCAAAATATTAAGGTACGCACAATATAGTGAAGATAATGAGACGTGTCTTTCCCCTCCAGTCCTATCCATCTCTTTACGGAACTCAGTATCTGGCCACTACCTTGCATTTGCACTCATGAAACAGTGTGTTTTGTTACATGTTTACTTATATATTCTTTTATAAAAAAAAAGACATCCATCATCATAATTAGACCCATCATTGCAGTGATGTATCTATAATTAGTCAATTTCTGGGTAAACAACACATCAGTGTAATAAACAATGGAAAGTCCAGCCTGGAATATCAACAATGTTATGAAAAGGATATATTGCTACTCATTGTAAAGATGACATTTTGAGTTGCAGACAGATACAATGAAAAGACTGTTACAAATTGAGCTTTTGGCCAAAGCCTTTTTCAGAAAGGAAACATGCACACATTCACATGAGCAAGCACGCCTCTCCCACATATGACTGCAGTCTCCAGCGATTCCAGAGATGCATTTGTTCTTTTTCGAAGAAGGCTTTGGTCAAAACCTCAATGTGTAACAGTTTTTTCATTGTGCTTGTCTGTAACTCAACATGTCTTTACAAAGATCAATCTGTCCTTTTCATAATATTGTTGGCACATCATTTCAAGACACACAGGAGATGTTCTACACAACAAGCAACCCAAAGGCCTCCAGTTGTAAAGAGGAGAACTCTGAGAAAAAGTAAATATGTTCCTTCATATGCACTGCTTACACGCAATAGAAGAATTAATGAATGCCAGTCTAAAATAACTAAGCTAAATATTTTCCTGCCTTAAGTTTATACCTGATTTAATTCATTTTAAAGAGGTAACTGTCATCTTTCTTATAATGCATTTAAAATAACAACCTTAAATGTTCTTTACCAATGAGACCTTTTGTTTTGTTTTGTTTTTCTTTTCGTTTTTGCATAATTACATAACTGTTGTGTCATTGGTTCGCAAGAGAAGGCATAGTTACAAGAAATGATATGGAGTGACAACATCACAGTAATACTACATGGAATGACAACTTACAGAACAGATAGAAACTAGAGTTGCAGGCAGTCAGATGACAAACACAGAAATGTTGACAAAAACAGATTAACAGATACAGACTGGAAACAAGTACCGACAGTTGAGACTTATAAACTTGTGTATGGGTACAGAGTAGATGGTGGATATATAAAAAGACCATTTTGCCTTATAAGGGCTGCTGGCTTTTGGTAGCGGGCAATTGAGGCGTCAGACCACAATTGGCAGCCCCTGCTGGTGGCTCGAGCAGCCAAATTGTGAATTGTGTTTTATTCATCTCATGATGTACATTTGCAATCCATTTGGTTTGCGTACAGAAGACATGTCAAAAATTTATAATACAGTTACAATGATTGTTACATTAATAAATAATAGCACTACAACACAGAATAGCACTATAAGGATATTTTTTGGAATATGTAACACACTGTATGCAGCTCAAATTTCCAGTTTGTCCTGCATGAATTCATCCACTGAGTAATAACACCAGTGCTAGTACCTCATATAGCTTTCTTTTAAGTGGACCTAAATTCATCTGCATCAACTTGTTCCCTTTTAATTTACTGAAATTGTCATTCCCATGTATTGAGGTCCCTGAGTATACAGTCTGAGATGGTGGGTGGGGAGCATAAAATTTTCTTTGTTTCTAGTATCATGTCAATGGACAAAATGGTTTCCTTCAAATATTCGTGTCTGGTGTCCAAAAATGTAATAATCTCATATATGTATTAAGGATGGCAGAGTTAATATTTTAACTTTTCTAAATAATGATCAACATGGTTCTTCATGATTTGCAGTGCACATATTTCGAATGATTTTTTTCCTGTGTTTTTAATATCCACATCAAGTTTGTCGAGGTACCTCAAAAAACAATACCATACCTAATAATGGATTCAAAGCAGCTGGTATATGCTTCTTTTCCTGTGTCCATGTCAGTGGCAGTTGATAATATTTGCATTGCAAATGCAAAGCCGCTCAGTTTGTTTGCTAGGTGACTACCAGCTCAAATTTTTATCTACTTTTAAACCTAAGAATTTGACTGAGTCAACTTCTTTTATATCTCAGTTGTTGTGTACATCTCAGTATGTTCACATTTTGCCTGTTTGGTTCCAAACTGCATTATGTGAGTCTTAGTTATGTATAGATTCAACCCTTTTAGCTGAAACCAAGTTTCTACGGTACTGAGGATACTGATCACAGATTTGGGATTTTTTTCCAAATCTTGATCTTCAACTAAGCAAGAAGTATCATCTGGAAACAGAGCTGATGGGGAGCTCATATTTAATGGTAAGTCATTAACACAGAAGAGAAACAGGACTGGGCCTAATACAGAGCCTTGTGGAACACCCTGAGACCCTTTTCTTCAGTCAGAAAAATAATATGCACCATTTGCATGCAAACGGTTTGTTACTCAAAGTATGTGATGCACACCATGTTAGTGATGACTAAGGCATAGTAACATACATGTTACAACAAAAAACTTTACATTTGCCATAGAAAATGACACTTCAGTCTTTTCTTGTATGAATCAATGACTATTTATTGCAGTTGACCAAAGTAATCAGTCACATCACAAAAATATAGACAGCAGTTTCAAATTTTCCAAGAAATATCAGAAAGTCTCTACCATGTTTAAGATTAATTCATTCACTATGTTCCATAGATGTTTGCCTCCACAGCTGAGCAGCCGGCATGGCTGACTGCCACACGGAGGTCCTGGGTTTGATTCCTGGTTCTACCCAGGATTTTTCCTTGGTGGGAGGACTGGCATGAGTTGGACTCAGCCTCATGAGGCCAATTGAGCAGTTACGTGACCAATTAGAAGTGGTTCCAACGTCAAGAAATCCATCAACAACTTGGAAAGCACTGTGGTGATCACATGTCCATCCATGCCACATCTGATGATGCCACTGGCGGAGGATGACATGGCGGTTGGTTGGGGCCAGTTGCCCTGTGTAGGTCCAAAATGCAGAACTTATATATTTACATTTCATAGATCCCATTTTCTGTAGTCCTTAGACCAAAATGTTACAATTTAAGAAATAATCAAGGAAATTTAATAGGATATCAGAATTAGCTGATTACAAAAATGACTATTACATAAGCATTCCAGTAAATCTAAGCTAACATTGTGCCCAAAAATCAGGAAACTGATAGTGAAGGTTAATGCTAGATCTACAATGTTGACTTCCAGAGATAGGAGTTCTGAAAATAATAAAATCATTACTATTATCACATCCAGATGGTAATCTATATATAGCTAAAATTACTTCTGTAGCTCAGTAGAGAAGAGAGTCAGACAGAGTTGTAGTGTATCCCTGATGTTATTCAAACTTTACACTGAGCGAACAATAAAGGAAACCATGAAGAATTTTGGAAAGTGAATAAAAGTTCAGTGAGAAGAAACAAAAAGTTTGAGATTTGCCAGTGATCTTGAAATTCAGCAAAGAACTTGGAAGAGTAGTTGAATGGAAGGGATGCTGTCTTGAAAAGAGATTATAAGATTTTTATTATTTATAACATCCAAAAATTAAAGCAGGTTATGCTGAGCCTTGTATTGAAGTGACACATGGACAATAAACATATCAGACATGAAGAGAATAGAAACTTTTGAAATATAATGCTACAGAAGATTGCTGAAAATGTAATGGGTAGAGTAAATAACTATTGAGTACTGTAAGATTACTGTAGTAAGCTATGTATTTCTTTGACTTCTTTGGATTAGGTCTGGAATTGAACTGAGGCTTGCATCCTGAAAGGAGTAGGGTAGTTATTTGAAGTTACAAAAGTAGGCAGTGTGCTAAGCATTTGAGAAAGGGAAAAATATGTGTGTGTAAGTTATTCGTGATCATAAATAAGTGATCAGTGAAATAAAAAAATCTGATTTAACTGTTGTATCAGTATTCTAAACGTTTATGGTTCCAGTTATCCAAGAATAATGAGTGGTAATGTACATGACTGTTCAATGTTTATGTACTCCCAACAAATTGTCAGTTGGAACAGTGACCAATACAATCACAACAAAACACTCATTTGACACACCTACTTGAAAAGTGAGAATGATAGCTGCATGCTAGGGTGGCCTGAAGATGGCTGGCAACAGCCAAAATAAAATTTTTAAAAAACGCAGCTATAGACTAAAACATTTTTTTTTTTTTTTTTTTCTATTCAGAATTTGCTCCCCAACAATGATACATTACATGTGGTGATAAATGATCAGGATAATTTTCAGTGAAGAAGAATGGCACAATGGACAAGAGAAAAGATAGAACAGGAGGCACAATGGACAAGAGAAGAGAAAGAACAGGAAGCACAGAACAGGAGGAACAATGGCAAAAGTGCATCGGAAATATTAAAGAAATTACTGTGTCAATATGTGGTAAGTCAGAAGAAATTTTAGCAAAAGGTGAAGGGCTGCTGAAATAATTATTGAACTGGAACAAGACTACAAAACCAGCCTGAAACAGCTGCAACCGTGGGAAAGGAGATCTGAACGAATGCAGAGTTATTTAAGAAATAAAATGTGAAGTATAACACAACTTACAGATGTTGAGTAGTGATGTCCCAAAGATCAAGAAATCCATCAGAGAAATGTGATGAATTTAATGACCAAATGGAAACAATGAGGAGCAAAGTCACCAAAGACAATAACAAAACTAATAAGACCATAACAGAAACAAGTGAGAAGTGAACTCTATAACTGAATGTAAACACACGAGAAATGTGGCAAACTCCATAACAGCAAACAATGGAAACTCTAGATAGGATTTGTTGAAACTCCATAAAAGAGAGAAAACAGAGAGGAATGAAATCTCCAAGAAAAATAACAAGATGGAAGCAGATGGAGTCAGTGTACACAGTGGAGATGTAGTTGGAGGACGTTGCTCTCAATTAATTGGAATTGGCAAATTTTATCTGAAAGATTCAATCAATACAGATGCATTTGAGCAAACTTCAAAGGAGGGTGGCCCACTGGTTGGACAGGTGATGAAGAGATCAATTTTATACCAAGGAAACTAATGGAAGGTGCAGTCATGAGGTGCATGCTCAAAGAAATGACAGAAACAGCCACACAAATTTTGAGGTGGCATTCCTAGAAGAATAAGGCTCAGAAGAAAAACAGATTGGAATGAAGCAGACATTAGTCATGAGCTCAAAATACCAGAGAGAGAACATAAATAGAGAGAATTCATGGTTACAAAAAAAGTAAAACAAGGACCAAATCACAAAAAGGAACAAGACAATAGATCTGTGACTGACTCAATAATATCAAATATGAGACAAAGAAGAAAAGCAAAATCTATTTTATGGTATGAAAGGGAATGGATGAAAGAAGAAAATGAGAAACTATGAACCTCCCTACACATAATAAAGGGCAAAACATAGTGATGTTTCATAAAAACTTTATGGGTGTGAAGAACTTCATTAACTTTCAAAATTGTAGTTGCAATAAAAATTAAATTAGGCATGTAGCAATAATGGGGCTAAGAAAGTGAACTGAGAACAAATAATGAACAGTCAGTGCAGACATGGAGCAGGGATGCCTTTCCTACCAGCAGTGAGTTGAGCCAGGGCCAGACATCCAACAGTAAGCAGGCACAGTGTGAGTCTGCTCGCTCACAACACTTGCCGCATGGGGCACCAATGGGCACAATTCTATGCATATGTGGGGGCCCTCCATCAGCCACAATGAAGGCTCTGGTAGACGTATGGGGAGTTGTGACCTCATTCCATCACATTGAGTGAGCTGGCATGGTTTGTCAACAAGCAACATCATACTGTAGGTGCACTTGCTGTGCCTCAACAATGAGACATGTCACATGCAAATAATGTGCTGTCCCCAGTGAAAATACTGAAGAAAAACAAACTCGAATGCAAATATAAAAGCATTAATACGGACAACAGCTTTTATCTCGATGCGAAATACTATATTGAGTGCGATACTGGCCACACAGGTGAAAAAAAATTACTCATTTGTATTATTGTTATATAAAATGTTAATTTCAGTTTTCGAATGCAAAGATTACTAAATATGTACAAGACAATCAATGCAAGTTTAATGTGAAGAAGAACAGAGTTCAATTGTTTGTCTAATTTCCTTTTTCTCTCTCTCGGTTGGACATGTCTGTTAATTGCTGATGAATGTTAGCTCATTTGCGATATTAGTTTAATAATATAATAGTTTAAAGTTTTTGTTCACTTTTATTTTTAGGAGAGCCCTGTGTCCTGTTCGCTTCCTTTTTAAAATCAGTATTCTAAGTAATTTTCAGCACAACAATTTCAGCCACTGCTGCAGCAACAGACACCATTACATGTCAATTTTATTTCACAAATTTAGCGGAAGCTTTTCAGTTACTAGCCAAGATCCAGAACCATGACTCGGACTTCAATCATTTGTTAATGGAGATAAGAGCAATTCTCTCATGTGTGTGGGCAGATCTTTATTAATCAGCCAGTTATTAAAAGCATAAACTCAAAAATAATTTCAATTCAATTCAATGTAAGTGAATGCATGCAGGTGAATGAATGCAGCGGGATTCCTCAGGTAACAAATGAATTCCGATTGGTCATATCCAGTAGCTACGGAGATCTTGGATCAACAAATTTGCTTAGCAGCTGAAGTGTTTCACCATATATGAACACCTCCGATGATGAGTCTAAGCCCATTTTGTAAGTAATGCAAAGGCCAAGTAAGACCATAGGAAAGCAGTTGTCCAGCTGGTAGCATGACACATTAATGAGGCCTTTTAGTAATGATGCCGTTGTTCAGCCATGCGATTGCTCATGGGGCGGTAACTGGTTGTCTGGTGATGGGGAGTGCCGCATACTTTGTTGAACTGGTTAAATAATGCTGACTTGAATTGTCAGCTGCAGTCTGTAGTAATGTGCAGCAGACAACTGCAGTGAGAAACCCAATTTAAAATGGCTGCAACTTCCACAGATATACCATCAACTGATCTAGATTCTGGTCAAGAGGTAACATGATCAGTGGCAATCAACAGATAATGTTGACCATTAAAAAGAGGAAGTGGGCCCACAACATCAATTTGCACAAGTAAAGCACATTGTCATGCCTACAAATTCTCCATAGGGTGCAAGTACATGATGACTGTTTTACTACACTGAGATTGAACACACAAATGAGCCCACTTGCAAAAATTCTTCTGCATACCAGGCCAAAAAGACCTTTTTTTTTTTCAATAAATGCTCTAACGCCATGGTGGATTAGGTTGTGGAGACTGTCAAAAGCACTTTTACAGAAAGTAGGTGCAGAAATGAGTGAGATCATCCACTGGGAATGTTGCAACATAGCCTGACAACAGAACCAGGAATATTGACAAGTTGTAATTGAAGGTTAAATGATACATCATGCAGTAACTTCTGGAGTGCCTCATCAGATTACTGTATCTTTGTGAGCTAAACATAATCAATAAAATTTGTCACACTGTTAACCTGCATCAACTAGCAAACACACTATCTATATGGGAAATTTGGTGCATAACTGTGCTGAATTTGGCAATAAATTCCAGGTGGTTATACTGCCACTTTGAACATTTGTTGTTGTTCCATCTGGAGGCACTGGTAAGTGGTTTGTGATCAGTAAATGCTGTAAATTCTCTGGCCTTCAACTGTGGTCGAAAGCCCTTGATTGCTTCATACGTAGACACAAGCTCACGATCATATGCATTCAATGTCTATCAAGAAGTGGAACACTTATGTAAGAAGAAGGAAAGTGATATCGACTTGATTCTACAATGCTGCATCAATAGTTGTCCAAGTAGCATCAAGGACCTATGTGAGTGGTGCCTCCAAAGAAGGGTGTGGATGGAGTGCAGCATTTTCTAGGCTTGGCTTTGCTTTGTTTTCCTGCATTAAAAGCAGAGATGATCTCATCTGCCCAGTGGTTGAGCAAAGTCTCCTTACTCTTGGGTCCAGTAAGTGCTGCAGTTAGTGGTTCTGGCAATTCAGTTGAGTGGAACAGATGTCACTCGTAAAAGTAAATTGGATACTTCCTTGATGGTTGCTCGTGGTGATATCTTCATGATAACATGCACTGTATCTTGTCGTAGTAATGACCCTCCAGATGAAATTAGATAGCCCAGAAAGGTGATCTGAGATTTACCAAAATCACACTTAACAATGTTCAACACCACACCATGCTTCTCTAGGCATTTGAAAATCCCCACCAGCTGTTGCTGATGCTGTTCTGCTGTGGCTGAAAAGATGAGGATATCATCCAAGCATGCAAAGCAGAATGATGACCAGCACTGCACAAATCAAATTGCATATAAAGACATTCAAATAAGCCGAATGGAGAGATTATAGGAGTCCCTGGAATGTCAATGGAAACCTGAGGTAGGAATATCAGCAATGTAGGAAAAGACAGATTGCTACTTGCTATAAAGAAGACACATTAAGTTCCAGACAGGCACAATTAAAATACATTTGAAATAGGTACATATAATGAAAATTGTAAATTTTAACATATTATCCAAGAGCATAAGCAACATATTGATTAGCAAAATGTACGTGTGAAAGAACGTTGCATGGCAGCTATCACTAAGGCAGAATATGTGTAACAAAGAGCTTATGTTAGGTCACACAGTAGTAGTGTAGTAGGCAGTTGTTGCTCAGGGGTAGCAGGAGTAGTGCGCCAGAGGCTGACAGTGGCTGTTGGTGTTGTGTATTAATCATTACACTTGTTGATAACATTGTCAGGATCATAATTGTTTAAGAATCTTTTGGTTATAACATAGGCTGACTTAGGTTCTTCTCTCACTTGTATAATAATAAGTGTAGCTAGAAATTTTGGCCTTACACATTTACTGATTTGTACTAATTTTTTTGAACAGGTCAATGGAAATTTTCTGCTCTATTTATTATCATTCACTGTCCAGTCTTGGTAATTTTTTGCCCATTGAATTTATTAAATGAGTATGCTGCACAAAACAGTGGGACAGTCAGCTGCGTGCTAATGCAACAAAAACTAATAATAGTATGTCGAATGCACAGAATAACTGAGAAACGAGACAACACAGCAAAACAGTTAAGTGATGAATTAGATCAGTCACTCAGTGATGTAATGACACCACAAAATGATTATGTGATGATATTCAATCCATCTCAGAACAAATCAATAAACATTTCACAGAACAAGAAAATAAACTTAATGAGCACTTCATGTAATACATATTACCAGAAGTTTACACAACAATAAGAAGAAACAAACAGGTTTGCCAAATATTACATACTGAATGACAGACATATTGTATGAAACTTTTAGGTCAGGTTAAAACTTTTGTAGATAACAACATGAATACATTTTCCGTTGAACTTAAAACTGTGCAAGATATGAACGTACAGATCCAAGCTGATCTAAGTGAACACTAAACAGGAATCAATGCCCATCTTCAAAGCAAGGAAGACAAACACACAAAAGATTTAGAGACCATCACAAATAGAATCGAGCAGCTAGAACTCGAAAATGATTCCGACGCACTTAGGGGAGAGTGGGGCAAGGCGGGATGCTTAAGCACTTAACAATTTTTTGTGGGCTTACAAAATGCTCAATAGAAATACCAGATATTCCACCTTAAACTTCAGTATTTCTAGAGTTTATAAAAAATTAAGACAAAAAAATGTTAGTATTTACTATATAAAAAATATTTTTTCAGGATTTACAAAGTATCTTGCCCTATAGTGAGGGCAAGATGGGGTACACAGGTGGGGGCAAGATGGATTATCTCAATATTTTATAAGTCAAAGGTTATTAAATGATTCAATGAACACAGATTTACAAATTCATAAAGATTTATTTTAATATCTAATGAAAATGCATTAAGTAAACATTATATGATGTTGAAGTTCAGTAACTATTAACTTCAATTACTAAAGATAACTCCAATAACTAAATACAAATCATCTTTTTAACAGTGTATTACAAATAAATTATATAAATAGGCTACTAACTTAAAAAAATTAATTGTAACATTAACTTCAATACCTAAAACACTATGATTAAAAAGTTATATTAGTTACTCAAAATATTAACTTCAATAGGCCTAACTAAAATAATTCTTGTTAAAGGAGGATAAAGATGTTCAATTTTTTACTTCAATTCCTACTAGGTTTAGTTTATTGTCATTCAGTTACCATCGTCTTTCTCAATACTCACGGAAGACATTCCCTTACGAGTTACGGGACTTGGTAAGAATGTCTTCCATGAATAATGAGTGTGTTGGGGTGGGACACTATGAATGTAGTGTGTGGACCTACAAGGTGAAAGTGTAGATCTCACAGGAGGCATGAGCGAGATAGTTCCTGCAGTCGCACTATCCTCTGTGCCCTCGGTGGCTCAGATGGATAGAGCATCTGCCATGTAAGCAGGAGATTCTGGGTTCAAGTCCCAGTCAGGGCACACATTTTCACCTGTCTCCATTGATATATATCAACGCCCGTCAGCAGCTGAAGATATTAATATAATTCTAATTTCGTACTAGATGGCTGCAGGTCATCAATGGTTGTCGAAAAGAACAGACACCATATCCACATAAGTATATAGTTCTTACAATACCCGTCATGACCTTCTTCTTCTGTGCGGATGCACACATATTCCCCGAACTCTTACAGGACTTGGTAAAAATGTCCTCCATGAGTAATGAGTGTGTTGGGGTGGGACACTACGAATGTAGTGTGTGGACATACAAGATGAGAATGTGGGTCTCGCGGGAGGCGTGTGCAAGATAGTCCCTGCAGTCGCACTATCCTCCGTGCCCTCGGTGGCTCAGATGGATAGAGCATCTGCCATGTAAGCAGGAGATCCCGGGTTCGATTCCCAGTCGGGGCACACATTTTCACCTGTCCCCGTTGATATATATGAAAGCCTGTCAGCAGCTGAAGGTATTAATATAATTCTAATTTCGTTCTAGATGGCTGCAGGTCATCAATGGTGTATGTTCTTTCAGACATGTCCGAAAGAACAGACATGTTCTACTCAGTCAAGAATAGATGGCCCCTTCCTCCGACACTTACCAACAATTACTGAACTGAAATTGTAGTGCTGCCAACATATGTAGTCTAACAATGTGTGGTGGGGTATTATTTCAGTAGGTATCTGATAATAAAGTAGCCACACATTTCAACATGAACACATATTCAATGCTCTTTAATGAAATCAGGCGATCATTACAGTGCTCTGAGCTCACAGTACATTCATAGTTCAGTGCAGGTGTGTTTCCAGCACTGACTATAATCTGCCTCACTATATGTAGTATCTACTTTTCTCTGTTCCATACGTGTAGTATTGCATCTATTGTGTGGTTTGTGCTACCTGCTTACCAATAATTATGAGTGATTGTGAAGAAGACAGTGACCATTCGTGCACCCAAAAAAGGCGGCTGGACAAGAGAAAAAGGAAGGTAACACATCATCGCTCACAAAATTTTAGACATCAGTGGATAAAGGATCCAGCTTTTAAGTACTGGCTTTTGCCAGACACCAATGATTCAGCTAAAGGTAAGTGTGTATTTTGCCTGCGAACATCGGTGGTAGCTGGAATATCTAATTTGAAAACTTATGCCACTACCAAAAAACATATAAATAACAAACCTGGTTCTAGTGTGAAAACACAAACATTAACAACGCTTGGATTCCAAAAAAGTATAACTCCACAAAATAAAGAAAAATAACATGCAGAAATTAAACTTGCTGCTTTTTTTGCAGAGCATAACATTGCATTTTTGGTTGCTGACTATTTGATACCTTTATTAAAAGAAGCTGTGATGGATTCTAAATTAATTGAGGAAATAAAGCTCAAATGAACTAAAGTAGCATCAGTGGTAAAGAACGTTCCTGGAGAAGGTCATGAAGCAGAATTAGCCCAAAAACTATAACAAAATAAATTTTCGGTCATAACAGACGAGACAACCGACATTTCAATGGTCAAAACTGCTTGCATAGGGGTACGCTATTTTGATCAAGAAGCTCAAAAAATATGTAGCACATTTTGGGAGTTGCTCAAAGATTTTAGGGAAAGAACCGATGTTGATTATATTCCCACAGACAGCACCGAGATTTTATACAGATCTCTTATCAATTCATTCACCAGCTATAATGTCCCACTGAAAAATGTTATAGGCTTTGGATCTAATGGGTGTAATGTCACGATGAGTGAAAAAAACTCCATAAAAACTATGTTACAAGGTGACAAGATGGCTTTCATTGTCAGCAGGGGCTGAAAGAATATTAGAGCAATGGGAAGCCCTAGGTCTATTTTTTATCGATTTCACAACAAATAGTGCACTTAAAGACAAAGCTGACGTGTGAAATCAGGCAGTATTTATTTCTGCAAAACTTAGCAACCTATTCTACAAACTTTATTTTTGTTTCCTTGAATGGTCGCTCCCTTTATCTAATAAAATCAATCTGGAAATCCAAAGTGAGAAAGTAGTTATTCACAATCTACATGAGAAAATAAGTGAACCCTACCAGGAAATCCTATTGCGTTATTTACAACGCAAATATGTCATGAGGCCAAACCTAGGTAAAGTAGACCCCGAAATTCAGTGACATCAGCTCCACAACACTGAACTGAATCTGGCGTCAGAGTGTACAAGCTCTTAAAACACCCAGATGTGGTCAGACATCCTGGAGATTTTGAACAATTTTTCTCATGTTGCAAAAATTGCTACAAAGTTGCTGCCACAGAAAAAAAGGCTTACAACATGGAGGACCCTGTCTTGTCAAAGTTACAAGTTTTCAAACCAGAACTAGCTCTCTCTCACAATTTCAGGAGCCGTTTCCTCAACACTAATGCCTCTTATTGAAGTGGTACCACTTATAATTGCACCAAATGATCAATAAAAAAAAACAAATAGTGGATGATCAATGGAGACAGCTGACAAATGCAGAAGCTCGGTATCCTGAAGGATTGAATGAAATTAGTGAGACAAATAAGTTTTGGGATCCTTTACTGAAAACTGAAGATTTTTCTGAGCTGTCTCTTTTTGCTCTAACTGCATTGTACCTACCTCATTCAAAAGTTGACTGCGAGTGAGTTTTCAGTAAGGTTAATTTGATAAAAACAGATATAAGAAACTGGCTAACTGTGGAAAGTGTGAAAGGGATGATTCTTGCTACAGGGAGTGTAAAAGGACCAACACGTACTGGCAATTGCGTCAATTTTGAACAGACAAGATTTTAGATTAGATTAGATTAGATTAATACTAGTTTCATGGATCATGAATACGATATTTCGTAATGATGTATAGCCATATGACTAGGGAAAAATTATACGGCAACATAAATAAGAATGATGTCAGTGAGGCTGAGGTTACACCTGGTATTATATTTGGAGACATAAACTAAAACTAGAAAATACCACACAAAAATTTCATAATTGTATGCAAATGTAGGTTAGAAGGCGCCACAGTTGAGCCATCTGTAGCGGTATCGTGGCCTAAGTCGCACCTCTAATGGAAATGGAAATGTCGTGTGGCTAGGGCCTCCCGTCAGGTAGACCGTTCGCCTGGTGCAGGTCTTTCGATTTGACGCCACTTCGGCGACCTGCGCGTCGATGGGGATGAAATGATAATGATTAGGACAACACAACACCCAGTCCCTGAGTGGAGAAAATCTCCGACCCAGCCAGGAATCGAACCCGGGCCCTTAGGATTGACAGTCTGTCACACTGACCACTCAGCTACCGGGGTGGACTGCACCTCTAATGGAAGACCAGGAACGAAAAATGCTTCAACGTCACCAAACATTTGCCAAAGCAATGGAGAGGTTTTTCCACTGAGAGGGGAGTATATTCCAGTCAGCTAACAACACAGTTAACTGAAGTGCCTTAAAGATTGTCTAAATAATTATAAACTAATAAATTATCATCTAATTGTTATATCTCGCGGTGAAATTATTTATTAATGTGCATTCTCATTTAACCTCAATGTATAATGAGCTTTTTCAAATCCTTGTTACTTCCGAGAGTGAAAAAAAAATTATATCATAGTTGTTAATCGATATTAAGCATTCATGAATTCCAGTACATCTCATCTCACTGCCTCTGAAAGTCCTTGCCCCCCCCCCCACCTCCCCCCCTCTGGTCCAAACAGCTGAGACACGTAACGCGTCCAGAATCAGAATTGCGGTTTAGGAAATATGGCCACTGCTACATTTTATTTGTTTAATTCAAAACTTTTAAATTAACAAATTCCTGCTAAATTCACACTCATTTAATATATCTTCTTTTTGGTTTTATAATATTTTAAATGCTTGATAAATGTATGAGGTTTAAAAGCCAAAGTATGAGATTTTTAGTTGTTTATGTACAAGGAAAAAATTCTATGGTTGGCAACCCTGGTTCCTGCTAAGCAAAACTACAGTAAGAGGAAATGTTTCTGTCAAAAGAATCTATGTCAAGTAACAAACACATTTATCATTTTCAACTCCAGGTATCACATTCTGTTCCAACATATTGACTGTTCCCATCCTCACCACTGATGTCATAATAGGCATGGATTTCTTAGTTATGATGCAATTATTGATATTAAGAACTCATATCTGATGCTTAAGGATGACAAAAAATAACCCACTCTGGAGTTTAAAAGCACGCTTTCATCTGAAGAACAAGACATTAACCGTACTGAGCTCATTCTGCATCCAAAAACACCATTTGGCAAACAACATTTTTTACGGACACGTACTTTCACAGTAATAATGATTTACCAGATGTTCTTAACATGTTTGTACAATATCAGTCCAAAAAATGAATTGATTTAGATAAGAAGTTGATGGGATTTATTCTACTCATCATTCGCCATAGTACCTGAATTACACAAACCTCATAAGCAGGTCCCTAATGTGGCCAACTCAGAGGAATACATATGTCATGGTAATCTTGAGTCAAATTTTCTTTTGTGTTTTGGATTCTGGATCATTAGTTTTATCTGTCGGGAGCACACATTCTTTAAACATCACGTGCGTGCTGAGCCTTTGTAGTATTTTCTTAAATTTTCATTTTCTGATGCTGTGTCATCTATCTATCTCTCCTCTTTTTTCATGTATAATTTTTGTAGAGGCTCTCCCCTCGTTGCAGTTTGCCTTCTTTGACTGAATGTTCTCTCATGAATATAATGGTTTCTTTAACAAAGGTTATCCTGTGATACAATAGATAGAGGACAATGTAATGCTTAAGGCTCAATACAATGTTCCCTCTCTCAATGCAATGTTTACTAGGTGATACAATGATCTTGCCTTGATGTAATGTTTAATTCTTGATATAATGTCCTCTATCCAATGCAATGTTTATCACTCGATACAGTGTCCTCTGCCCAATGCAATGTTTACCTCTCAATACAATGTTATCTCCCTCAGTGCCATGTTTATTACTCAACACAATATAAGCTTCTCAATGTTCTTACCCCAGTGCAATGGTTACATCCTGATGGTATATTTTCTCCTTGACACAATGTTTAAATTCAGTAAAATGTTCATTCCTCAATATAATGCTACTCTTTGAATTTTGACTTCCTTCTTAGACACTCTGCTCAGTCCTTCATGCCTTGTTTACTCCTCAATACACTATGATGACTTCAGAACGACGCTCCCCCTACAAGGAAATTTCACACATGCAAGTGTCATAAATACATATCAGACAGAATTCTCACATAGCCAGTCACCATTCAGGCCATAGAAAGAGACTATCGTTAACATCGTAAATGCTCTCTTGCTATCATATTTACAACCTTTATAGCAATGCTGTGACAAAATTGTCGTTCACATGTGTGGTATCAATCATCAAAGAATTAACACCCTTAAAAATTTGTATCTTAATTGGCAACTACATCCCCTTGTAATTTCTGCTAATGCATCAGTCATTTCTTCACTTTGTGCAATATTTGTGAATTTGCCACATATTCTACCCTGCACCCAGGGTGGTTAACACTCACTCTTGAAGTAATACTTTTAGGCTGTTCTTGATAATATACTTTTTGCAATATTCATTCAACTCTCATTTGCCATATTGTACATCCTAATTAATTATTATACCTTTTTACATGCTTTTCAGCAATATTTGCACATTATGTAATGCTTACAGAACTTAAAAACTTATCATTTGATGTTCTTTGCATCCATTGTTATTATTGAACTCCCTTACTGTCTTGCTTATATCTGCTCTAGCAATGCTTACATATCATGTGACATTCACCATAGTCAAGCTTTTGTTTTTCAAATTATTTGCATCCTGTGTGGTTAACTGCATGTTAACAACATGTATACTCACTTTGTGGAACACTTATTAAAAGCCTACAACATTGTCTGACAAAAAAGTGAAACACCCAGAACGGGACGAGGAAAAAAGGGGTTTCATCAAATAAAAATGTATATACAGTAATAATGGGGGTGCCAACATTGTTTACAGGAATGACTTACCTTGTGCTGCCCAAAAACTTGAAGGTAGTATTGAACTTTAATAAGACCAAAATAATGGTCATCACTGGAACAGCACATAGGCATGGCCTTCTAAATAAATCATGTGTAAATAAAGAAATTATGAAGGCCAACAAACAGGTTGAGATCAGCAAAATGTATCAAAACACTCATTTTTTACCTGATGACTACCCACAGAGAGACAGTTTCACAAGCTATGGAGGACTGCACTTAAATGGAAAGGGCAGGACATTTCTCAGCTATAAAACTCTGGAAATCGTGATTGCAGCTGGCATAAGAAGAAATAATTCACTTAAAACAGCAGAACCACCTATATTGTGCCAAACACAAACAATAGCACAGCAACCAACTGCAGCAGTACAACTATCGACAGCTGCGGAACCACAACCATCATCTTCTTCAGTGGCAATGGAATTGGCAGCAATACCAGCATCAATTGAAGCAAAACCATTATCATCAGAAGCAGCAGCAACACTAGGAGTCACATCATCAACCCAACTAACAGCACAACTGAAACCACAATCAGTGGCAACAGCAAAGTGCCTGTCAGTAACGACAGCAACATCAGCATCCCCAGAATCAGAATCATCATCATCTGAAACACAGGCAACAAGGGAAGAAGCAACAGCAACAACAGAAAATGCAACATCAACAATGGCAGAAGTAATAGAAGCCACTTGTCCCCTTAACAAGAGAAGAATTTCACCACCATGCTGTCTGAAGGGTTTATTAGTAGAAACTGGTATGGAGAAACACTGTGTAACGACAACTGTACATATAATAATTTTTTTCTTTATGAATTTAGATAAATTAATGTAAGTAATGTTTTGAACTTTTTTTTCGGTTCATATCGTTATGTTAAAGAGACTGTGAGCAACTTTTGGAATGAATATTATTATTTACGTTAGATTTCAAACAATGTGGTAATCAAAGGAAAGTGTATTTAATGTTAAAACTATTGTAAGATGTGAAAATTGTAATTTATACATTTGGTCCATACGTAGGTAATGCATTAGGATATGTGTAGTAGAAAACCTGTGGTGAATACCCTACCTGTAGGGGAGCGGGAAAAGGTGGAGGCAGGCGAGGCGGGAAAACGCACACTGGCGCGGTTCGGCACAACGGGCACAGTATTACAGTCGGAGGCGAGCAACAGTCGGAGTTGGGCATCGTTCGGAAGTACACGTACTGTACCCAGGAGGCTACCCAGGAAAAGTGGATTCCATTGAGCCTCGGATGAACCAATTCCGACGACTACTTGGCATGGCTATATTCTGAGGCACAAAGTTGGAAAGATAACGACGCTAAGAAGAAGGAAAGTGCTGCTGCAATGAGAACCTTAGTCGTGCTTGCATGTGTGCCGTGCTTCTCGCTATCTCGCTGTCCGCCATCCGCCGCACCGACTTGCACAGGTCAAACATTTATTTCATCTTTAGAAGTGTATCTGTGTGGACCAGTGTCGAAAATGTTTCTGACTGTTCAATAATAACGTGACTTTTACCAGCATTGCCTTAGCCGTGACTTATCCTGATCACTGTCCTAGACAGGGTCCTTACCTCGTATTGTGCAACCCGAGTATCCTGAACTGAAAGTTTAATGTTAGTGTTAATGAAAATTATCGGCAGATTAATCTATGCTATAAAGAAGTTTAAAGTCCTGTGTGTTATTGCAAATGTTGAGAAAGAACAAAAGTATGACTAAATTGGAAGAGTGTTTTTTTTTTTAATTGAGTTAGCGATGTTATTTAATTAATTTGAGACAGAAATAATGACAGTTAAATTATTCAGAAGTAAGGCAAAAGAGTAGTTATCCATAGATTGATAATTTTGAGTGTTAATTTGCCTTCAGTACTTAATAGTTTCAGTATAACGACCATAACAGTTTCAGGGCCCCCCCCCCCTTCTCTTGTCCATTCTTTCAAACCTTGAAATGTGTTGATCAGATTTGACCAGTAAAGCTAAATTCTATATTAATCCTAAGTGTATTAGTGTTTTTCCATCATTAATAGTGATATTGTGTGTGTACTTTCAAGATTGTCGATGCTAGGGCAATCTATGCCCGATTTCAGTCTGCTCAACATACAAAATGCAGTTCGTAGTGATCATTACTGTGTGGTGGTTGTGTAAATTTAGCTCGTCCAAATTAGTACAAAAAGAGAAAACTTTAGTTCAGTGGATTTTTCTGGTTCCAAACTTTGCCATATAACGCATCATTACTACGTGTTACTATGCTTGTACATGCACCCACTTGTACAAGGAAAAACTTACTCATTGCCTAAGTAGGCTGGCGACCGAATTGTTAATTATAGGTAGTGTGTACTTCTTGTCCATGCGAAAGAGTAATTATACTTCACATTTGCTTGACTGCATCACTGTAGTTATTGACTGAGTATAAGTCCGATCTTGCTTCTATTAGGTACACGCGGTCAACTTACGTACTAAAATCCTTGTTTATAAGGTGAAGCCCGTGAACTTATTACAGTACAGGCTTTATAGAGCTAACGTACGTCCGAGCAGGGCGGTAGCGTTACAACTGAGGTATGAAATTTATGGAGAGTTGTGATTAGACACAGAAAAAAAGTGAAAAAATTAATTGATGCATTGGAATATAAATGGTTTGAAGGCAGGTAGCACCAAAATTGAAGACTGCAAATTACCTTCTATGAAAACAATGATATCAAAACAAAGTTGTCTGTTTAAATGAATATTGGTTAACTAGTAGCCCTACAAAATTTTTAAATAAACTGGAACATTTCAGTGTATCAAGCAGCTTTTACAGGAGTGGAAGATCCCACGGGGCTTGTGAATACTTCTCAATACCTGCAATGGAAAATCCTGAATGGAATAATGGTAGTATTATGAAAAGGACTGATTGCTACTCACCATACAGTGGAAACGTTGAATCACAGACATAAACTACAAAAAGACCTCTAAACGAGTAAACTTTTGGCCAAAAAGCCTCCTTTTGAATTGAACAACATGCACGCACACATGCAGACACAACACATTCATGCATAAACAACTCTCACACACATGAACACTATCTCTGGCCGCTCAAGCCAGACTGCGAGCCCAAGCAACTGTACATGATGGGAGAAGCAATCCAGGTGTTGGAAGTAAGGAGAAGGGTGGGAGGGAGAGGGATAGCAGGACAGGATTGGAGGCAGTGAAGTGCTGCTTGTAGGAGCATACAGGGATGAGGTGGAGAGAGTGTACGGCAGTTAGGTGCTGTTAGGAGGTTAGATGGAGGGTGGGGAGGGGGAGAGGAGGGGAGTGGAAAATGAGAGAAGTTAAAAAGCTGTGGGTGCATTGATGGAAAAGAAGGCTCTGCAGCTGTGTGGTGCTAGAATGGGAATATGGAAGGGAATGGGTGGGTAAAGGACAATGACTAATAAAGGTTGAGGTGAAGAGGGTTATGGGAACATAGGATATATTACAGGGAGAATTCAGAAAAGTTGGTGTTGGTAGGAAGGATCCAGATGGCACAGGCCGTGAAGCAGTCATGGAAATGAATACGTCATGTTGGGCAGCATGCTCAGACTGTGGGAGAGGTGGGCAGAACAGTGCGTATGACATTCCTCATTTCAAGGGGAACGTGATTCAGTTGCTCCAATCCTGGGCAGTACTGAGCCATCAGGGGAATGCTCCTCTGTGGCCAGATGGTGGGACTTTGCAAGACAGTAGATGAGTGGAGAGATAAGGGACAGGATATCTGTTTCTGTACAAAGTTGGGAGGGTAATTACAGTCTGTGCAGACTTAGTAGGACCCTTGATATATTTTGAAAGGGGCTGCTTGACACTACAGCTGTGACAGCCACAGGTGGCTGGACTCTATGGAAGGGGCTTCTTGGTACAGAATGCATGGCAGTTATCCAAGTGAAGGTATTGCTGATGATTAGTAGAAACAAGATGAAATCCAAGGGACTAGTTTGATAGAGGAAGGCAAAAAAGAACTGAAACTGATGTTAAAACACAATGAGATCAAAGAGAAAAATAAATAAGAAGACTCTAATGTGTGCTGCAGGTCTGTGGGCAGGTATGTATGATGAAGGGGGCAGCAGCTGCATCTAGATCAGGTGAGGTTAGTGTGTGAAATGGAATAAGAGAGGAGAAAGAGTGGGCAGTGAGGAGGGGTTGGTAGGATAAGATATAAGTTCATGTGGCACATGAAGAGATGGAAAATAACACATGAAAATATGTGAGAGTGACGCAGGAACAGTGATAATTTGAAGGTGTAGGGTTATTGATGGGAGTAATGTGGGGCATGAGATGCTGCACCAACAATCAGCGTGGTCTTGTAGCTGTGTGTCGTGTGTGGACAAAACATTTGATACAATGTGGCTCATACATAAGTAAGAGCATGTGGTGCAGTTTGGAAGGTGACAAGTAAACCACAGGAAAGAAGAGAAAGTAAAGGACAGACACTAGTACAGTAATGCATTATAAAATAGTAACAAAGGAAAACAGCACTATGTTACACTATGGTAGAAAACCGTTAGGCAAAATCGAGTGGAAATGTTAAGTCACAGACAAGCACAACAAAAAGACTGCAAAACAATTAAGCTTTCAGCCACATAGTCTTCCTCTGACTTAAACCACACACACACACACACACACACACACACACACACACACACACACACATTGTATGTGGGAACCAACAACCATAGGGCTGCCCGTCAACCGACAAATGGCAACAGGGCAATTCCGTGGCTAATCGGAGCACGTGGTGCTACATTTCTGGAGTTTAAAAATGGTGCATTGTCGGTCTACATAATATTAGTAATTTTGGTTCCTACTGGCATCAGCTATCCAGGGTTAAAATTTTGTGACATGATTTTTCTCCATTCTGTGTGTGTGTGTGTGTGTGTGTGTGTGTGTGTGTGTGTGTGTGTGTGTGTGTGTGTCCCTGGCTGCCAAGACCAGAATGCAAGCAAATGCACATGTTGGATTATGGGAAAAGCAATCTGGGTGGTGGGGGTAACGAGGAGGCTGGGAGAGGAAAGTATAGCAGGGTAGGTGTTGGGGACGTTAAAGTGCTGCTTGTGGGAGCATACAGGGATGAGTGGAGAGAGGTAGGACAGCTAGGTGTGGTTGGGACATTAGGTGGATGGTGTAGAGAGCATGTGGGGGGGGGGGGGGGGGGGGTTAAGGTACTGTGGGTGCAATCCTGGCAAAGAAGGCTGCGTAGTGCAGGAATAGGAACAGGGAAGAGGATGATGGGTCTACCTACCCCTCACAGTCTCCTCCTTAGCCCCGCCACCCACACTGTTTCACCCATCATGTGCAGTTGCTTTCAGTCTGGCCTTGGTTGCCAGAGACAGTGGTCTTGTGTGTGAGAGGTGCTTTTTGCATGAATTTTTTTCACTATATGGTGAGTAGCAATATGTCCTTTCCGTAATCTTCTCAATACCTGATTAACATATGAAATAAAGACAGATTTTGATTACTGGTATGGTTTTTTGAAAGCTGCTGTGTTGAACTAAAGGAGATGAACGCAACAATCATATTAATTTACAGAATTCCAGGAAGTACAATAACTAAAACTTCCTTGTGCAATCTCCAAAGTCTTCTTGACAAACGTCAGAAAGAAAATAAGAAAATATTATTATGGCAGTAGATTTTAACATAAATATGATAAGTCATGACAGTACCTCAAAACAGTTTATTGACTTAATTCAGAACTCTCGTTTCAAACTAAATCTTTGTGAATTCACCAGAGAAAATGCTCATTCAGCTACTTTATTGGACAATATCTTAACATATTACATGTTTGACGGTGAAAACGTGTTTAGTTTTAGAAATTTCTGACCATTCTGCATTGTTTATTCAGCTGCTAGGAACAATTAAAGCAATGGTAAGAAAGCTTTTGTAAAAATAATTTGAACTTGTTCTATGACAAAGTAGACTAAATGCCCCAAAGATAATAGTGAATCAAGTACTGAGAACTTAAATAAATTTCTAAGAAGTTTTCTAAAGGTGTTCAGTAAACGATTCCCACCTATGATCTGGCAACAAAAAGTTAAGTGTTAATTAAACCCCAGGCTTAAAAATATCTAGTGCAAGAAAACTGGAGCTATATAGAGAGCTGAAACACAACAAGAACCTTGTCTTTATTAACTATGTGAGAAGTTACAAAGTTGTATTCATAAGAGTTGTTAAAACTGTCAAAAAAATTAAGTAAAACGACACTATTTTGAATCCAGAATAGGGGTCGGGTCATATATCCACCAAAGTAATTAGAGCAAGCCGTCTTCCCTGATGTACTTCAGTATGCAGAGGTAAAACCACTACACAAAGAAGTATCTAGGAATGATATGTGAAATTACTGTCCTATCTGTGTCCTCTCAGTGTTACTCATGGTATTTGAAAAAGTAGCTGAAGCCAAGGAGTCCCTCAAGGCTCAATCTTAGGGCCAATCTCTTTTCTCTTTTAAACAAATAATTTACCTCTCAATATCAGTACCCAACCAGTCACATTTGCTGAATATACTTCAGTACTTACTTAAAAATAAAATTTGAGGTCTATTTTGGATAGCCTCTGTCGAATTTTCTTAAATTTTCGTTTTATGGTGCTGCATCATCTATCTATATCTTCTCTTTTTTCATTTATAATTTTTGGAGGCTCTGTGTAATAAACACACTTAACAATCTACACTCATGGTTTCAACAAAATGGTTTTAAACTTAACATTTCAAGGAGTCAGTTTACAAACTTTAAAAGCAATCAAATGCCAGTGACACCAGTATTGTACATAAAAATCAAGTTATGGATTAAGCTCAGTTCATCAAATTCCTGGGACTAAACTTGGATAAAAATCTAAGTTGGCAAGTACACAAAGATTATTTAGCTAATAAATTAAGCAGTCTTCTTTTTGCAATGGACATACTATCTGCCGTAACAGATATTAACGGCAGGGAAGTGGTATACCACAATTACTTGAAAGCCATAATTAGATATGGCTTAAATAATTGTGGTAATTCAAGCCCTTTGCAATAAATCCTGTTTCTTCAAAAAAGAATTGTTAGAAAAAATGTGTGCTGCCCCTCCATGAACATCCTGTCATCCATTATTCAAGAACCTAAAAACATTACCCATCCTTGAATTGTATATATTTGAGATTATTATCCTTTTACAAAGTAATCCTGAGCTAACTGAAGAAAACAATTTGAAACTTATGTACAACACTAGTCACAAAGAAAATATCATGCTTCCAAAAAAGGACTTAAAACTGTACCAACAGACATCCCAAGGGTAGACATGTGCTGAACATGGAGATAGGTTCACTGAAGAGAAAACAATATGGTCTTCTAGTGGAAAAATGCTATGACTAAACTGAGGAATTTATGAATGATGATCATTTCAACAGTGTGGCTATTTAATATCATAGCACTGTGTCTGTATAAAAGAACGGCTGGAACATTTAGGGAGTAAGTACTGGCAAATCATATGAAAAGCAGTTTAATAATTTTACTGTGTTCAGTATAAACCTGAGTTAGTAAAAACAGTGTTAGAGAATTACGTAACTACATCTCTGAGATAAGGTGGATCACAACTGTGGTAACTGGTCCATCATATCATGGATACTGACACTGGGATGGAGTAGATGTCTGAGCTGGTACCACACATATTGAGCTGGGGATAGATCGGGAGATCTTGTTGGTCATGGGAAGAACTCTACACACAACGAAAAGTTTATAGAGATGCCTGCCATGTGGGGACAAGTGTTATCCTATTGAAAAATGGCACATGATACTGTTGCATCTGGTGTAACATGACAACACAGGCAGTCCAGGGCATACTGTTATGCTATCAGAGTTCCCTCAGTCACTGCTAAATGTGACCTGAAGTCACACCAAATGGCTTCCCACACTGTGATGCCTGGAGTAACACTGCTGTGCCTCTTCAAAATATTGGATCCCCAGGTACTACCACATTTGCTGCCAATGACCATCCAGGGTGTGCTGAACTTTGATTCATCCAGGACAAAAAGTGAAACCATTCATCAGTAAATCACTGAACACAAAGTGAAACCATTCCTCAGTCATGCCACCATTATAAATGAAGTTGTTTGAGATGTGGTGTTATGACAGCCCATGCATGGCACAGTAACTCCCTAGTCTGGCTGTTGCTAGCCTCCAGGTGCTGGTGTGGGGTGACATACAATGTTGCATAAAGTTTATTTATTTATTTATTCTCCATGAACAAATACAAGGATTTATTATGGATAGTTTACATATTGATCATTTCCCCTTATAACATTGTGGGAAACAATTATATAAAATAGTTCTAACAGATAAAAAATTATTTTTTTTTTTTTTTTTTGGTACATGTAAATACTATTTATACAAATGAAAGTATTCTACTCCTCTAAGAGAAATTCCTTAATGTTATAAAAACACTTATTGCTAAGGAACTCCTTCAAGGCAATTTCAAGGCAGCTTCCACTTAAGCTTTTTAATTTTTATAGAAGTTTGTTATAAAATGTGATCTCCATGTAATAGGGACTCTTGTCTGCACTTTTTGTATTATTTCTTTCCAGGTGATAATCATTATCCCTCCTAGTATTGTAGATGTGCACTTCTCCATTTAGATGATTGTAATGCTTGTATTTTAGCATCACCTGAACAGTTTTATAAATATATAGTGATGGGAGTGTTAGTAGTTTCTTAATTTTAAAAATTTCTTTACAAGAGTCATTATATCCAAGCTTACACATGATCCTAACTGCCTTTTTTTGAAGGATGAATACCCTATTTAGATGCTTGGCAGCAGAACATCCTCATACTTCAATTCCATATGTGAGGTATGGATACACTAAAGCATAGTATATTATACTCATTTGCTCATATTTAAGAAATTATGACATTGCCCACATTGCATAAATTAATTTGCTAAGTTTTTGGCTTAAGAAATCGATATTACGCTCCCAAGAGAGATGCTGATCTAACATTACGCCAAGGAAGGAAGTTTTATCTTTCAATTTTATTTCTGAACCATCATCAGACACAACACTCCATTGCATTTCATCTTGTTTGTGGTGTATTTGAAATTCCATTAGATTTGTTTTATTGATGTTTAAGCTTAAGTGATAGTTTTGGAAGTAGTTCTTCAATTCAGATGAGACATCAGAACAATTTTGGGTCAAATCATTATCGTTGGTTCCCTAGAGAACAACGGTTGTGTCATCTGCATAGTTAAGTATCTTGCTGTTGCATTCTGTGGGCAGATCATTAACATATAGTATGAACAATTAAAGGACCCAAAACTGACCCTTGGGGCACACCATACTTTACTATAGCTGGACTGGAGCTGTACTTCTTAATAACATTGCCCACTTTATGTGTGACTTGTGTGACCTGATATCTATCTACTAGGAATGACTGTATGAGACTTTTGGCTATTCCTCTAATACCATAAGTTTCCAGTTTCTCAAGTAGCAGCTCATGAGATACTGTGTCGAATGCACATGATAAATCTAGGAACAAACATGCCACTCTTTCTTTTTCATCTAATTTCATAAGTATCATATGTACTACATCACATATGGCAGATGATGTTGAATAGTCTTGTTCTTACATGGCAGGTGCAGACATGATGGGGTTACAATGTGCTTCCTCATGTTCCCATGCAATATTATATTGGTCCACTGTCACGTCCGAATACCCCACAAATCTGGGTGTTGCAGGATTTAGCCAGCCAGACAAATGGCGACCCACAATGTAGCACCTTTCAAAGTTTGTCAGGTGCTGACAATGCTGTCACACGAGTACGTGGCATTTACTTGTCCTTCACAGTGATCACTCAGAGTTTGACACTGTTTGTGCCCCTTATGTGCTGTAATGGGTCTGGTAACAACACTACTCATGAAGATCACTAAGGCTCATTGGTGGCCATTCTACTTGTCACACAAACTTGCACCTCTTTATCATTTACACGTCTGCTACTAGTGTGTACAGGTATAAAGACATCTCATGATGTCTTCTAATGCTTCGTTTCTTTGTCACGCACTGTATATGGCGATTCAAATATTTGTTGTTGAATTCATTTACACTTTCTCTTGGTGGCTCTTAATATTTAAGAACTTCATTACTTTGATGCACTGCAGGTCTTCAGTTTTGACTTTCTGTTCGATCTCTAACTTTCAACTAAACACAAACAAAACGTGTTAATGTGCACTGCTTTTTTCCCTTACTGCATATGAACTTATATTGATCTCTTACATAAGGATAAATATCCTCAGTATTTCACATTTCATAATTTATTCTAAAATCACAATCTGTCACTTCCTAGCAATAAAAGATCACTATTTGAGATTAGCAAATATCGAGGTTGAAATGTTCTGGTAATTCAATTGGAACCTAAAGTCAATGAATATCACTGTATGATAATTTTAACGAATGGTAACACAGGAAGGAAGATTAGGGTTTTCATGTGCTGTTGACATTAAGGCCATTAGAGATAGAGAATGGTACTCACAACAGGTAAAATAATAAAATTTAAACAATATATTTAACTTTTAGGGCGTTATGTAATCAAGTCCTGACAACTTCACTAATGAGTACAAACATCTCCTGGCACTTCCTGAGATTCGTAACTAACTTCTTAACTTCAACTAATTGAGTTTATTTCTTCTGTATACCCGTGATCCAGCAGGCCTTGATGAACTCACTCTTGCTATTGTCTATAACTAAGTCTTGATGCAATTTTTCACGCTTCATTAATTCAAGGTTACCTTTTCAGATAAACCTTACATGTCTCTTGTATAGATACTATCAAGATTATGATTCTCAATCCAGCCAGGTGCTATTCAAGCAACCATATACTCATTTTACTTCTGTAAAAGAACCTACATAATGCCCTATTTTCAAGATTTATTATTCATTGGCACTGATATGTATATATACTTCAGGCTAAATACATACTTACGTCAGATTCTGAATAATTTATAGCTCACTAAACTGGTATTTTCAGTGTGATAGGCCAATTACCACACAGAAATGCCAAACATTACTTTCATGATTCCTTGCTAGCACAGTCACTCACTCCTTTAAGTATGCACTTACGTGATCAGTATTGTCAAATCTTATAATAAATTGCGTTACATTTTAGACCAAATTTGTGTAATGTACAAAAATACATCTGCCTGTAAACATGTTGAATGAAGTAACCTGATACTTGATATTGATTATTCAGTTGTGACCAACCTGTATTCCACTAACTACTAAATTATCTAATAAGGTACAGTCTTAGACATAAAAACTGACCGCCGGCCGGCCGCCACAGAGACTAAGTCCGAGTCGTTCACTTAAGGTGGCCAATAAAACTGACCGCCCCTGACAACTCTTAAGTCCGGCCATCTGCACAATCTGGCAACTCTGTAAGATGCGGAAGTGTTAGGAGGAAGTATTGCCTACTTCCGAGATGTTCATGGACTGTGTGAGCCCGTGGTCTGGTGGTAATCGTTGTGCATTCTGAACCTATTGTCACGTGTTCGCGTCCAACTGTAATTTTTTTTTTACCACTTTTAGATCTAAAGTATTGAGTCTGATTGAACATCGAAGATAATTCGCTTAACATTCTACCCACCAGCAATAACAAGTACTCCAGAAACAATTCAGCAGGACAGCTCGTGGCTGCGTCGCGATCATAACAGCTCACGCTCGAGCGTTTCCTTGCGCTGCAGCAGCTACCGGCCACCAGCCAGATGCCACCCGCTGTCTGAAATCCGGTGCCGCCCATGTGAACGCGACGCCACACTGTCAGTGTATGTATCAACTGTCATTTTCGAATTTGAAGTTCTAGTTATCATCTTGCAGTTAAGCATTGGATTGGCAACGGAAAAAGCATGCGGAGTTCAGAAGAACGCAAAATCCCGAAGATTGCCTAAAATTTACAGATGCGCGAAATTTGGCACTGACTTCAATGCGAGATGCCTTTAATAGTTTCCACAACGAAACATTGTCTCGAAATTTGGTGGAAAATCTGAAGAAATTCTGGTCGTATGTAAAGTACACAAGTGGCAAGATGCAGTCAATACCTTCACTGCGCAGTGCCGATGGTACTGTTACCGACGACTGTGCCACTAAAGCGGAGTTATTGAACGCAGTTTTCCGAAATTCCTTCACCAGGGAAGACGAATGGAATATTCCAGAATTTGAAACACGAACAGCTGCTAGCATGAGTTTCTTAGACGTAGATACCTTAGGGGTTGCGAAACAACTCAAATCTCTTGATACGGGCAAGTCTTCAGGTCCAGATTGTATACCGATTAGGTTCCTTTCAGATTACGCTGATACAATAGCTCCCTACTTAGCAATCATATACAACTCCAGAATGAGATTTTCACTCTGCAGCGGAGTGTGCGCTGATATGAAACTTCCTGGCAGATTAAAACTGTGTGCCCGACCGAGACTCGAACTCGGGACCTTTGCCTTTCGCGGGCAAGTGCTCTACCATCTGGAAACATCCCCCAGGCTGTGGCTAAGCCATGTCTCCGCAGTATCCGTTCTTTCAGGAGTGCTAGTTCTGCAAGGTTCGCAGGAGAGCTTCTGTAAAGTTTGGAAGGCAGGAGACGAGATACTGGCAGAAGTAAAGCTGTGAGTACCGGGCGTGAGTCGTGCTTCGGTAGCTCAGATGGTAGAGCACTTGCCCGCGAAAGGCAAAGGTCCCGAGTTCGAGTCTCGGTCGGGCACACAGTTTTAATCTGCCAGGAAGTTTCATATACAACTGGTCGCTCACCGATAGATCTGTACCTACAGATTGGAAAATTGCACAGGTCGCACCAGTGTTTAAGAAGGGTAGTAGGAGTAGTCCATCGAACTACAGACCTATATCATTGACGTCGGTTTGCAGTAGGGTTTTGGAGCATATACTGTATTCAAACATTATGAATAACCTCGAAGGGAACGATCTATTGATACGTAATCAGCATGGTTTCAGAAAACATCATTCTTGTGCAACGCAGCTAGCTCTTCATTCGCACAAAGTAATGGCTGCTATCGACAGGGGATCTCAAGTTGATTCTATATTTTTAGATTTCCGGAAAGCTTGTGACACCGTTACTCACAAGCGACTTCTAATCAAGCTGTGGGCCTATGGGGTATCGTCTCAGTTGTGCGACTGGATTCGTGGTTTCCTGTCAGGAAGGTCGCGGTTCGTAGTAATAGACGGCAAATCATCGAGTAAAACTGAAGTGATATCAGGTGTTCCCCAGGGTAGCGTCCTGGGACTTCTGCTGTTCCTGATCTATATAAATGACCTGGGTGACAATCTGAGCAGTTCTCTTAGGTTGTTCGCAGATGATGCTGTAATTTACCGTCTAGTATGGTCATCCGAAGACCAGTATGAGTTGCAAAGCGATTTAGAAAAGATTGCTGTATGGTGCGGCAGGTGGCAGTTGACGCTAAATAACGAAAAGTGTGAGGTAATCAACATAAGTTCCAAAAGAAATCCGTTGGAATTCGATTACTCGATAAATAGTACAATTATCAAGGTTGTCAATTCAACTAAGTACCTGGGTGTTAAAGTTACGAACAACTTCAGTTGGAAAGACCACATAGATAATATCGTGGGGAAGGCGAGCCAAAGGTTGCGTTTCATTGGCAGGACACTTAGAAGATGCAACAAGTCCACTAAAGAGACAGCTTACACTACACTCGTTGGTCCTCTGTTAGAATATTGTTGCACGGTGTGGGATCCTTACCAGATGGGATTGACGGTGGACATCGAAAGGGCGCAAAAAAGGGCAGCTCGTTTTGTATTATCACGTAATAGGGGAGAGAGTGTGGCAGATATGATACGCGAGTTGGGATGGAATTCATTAAAGCAAAGACGTTTTTCGTTGCGGCGAGATCTATTTACGAAATTTCAAGTCACCAACTTTCTCTTCGGAATGCGAAAATATTTTGTTGAGCCCAACCTACATAGGTAGGAATGATCATCAAAATAAAATAAGAGAAATCAGAGCTCGAATAGAAAGGTTTAGGTGTTCGTTTTTCCCGCGCGCTGTTCGGGAGTGGAATGGTAGAGAGATAGCTCCCTACTTAGCAATCATATACAACTGCTCGCTCACCGATAGATCTGTACCTAGCACTTAAATGTGAATTGCAGAGTAATCATGTATACGTAGAAGTAGATGTAGATTTTGCATAGTTGAAAATCATGAACTACTGTTAAGCATTGTAAAATTGAGTCGCAAGTGGAAAAAGGTGTAACATCTGCAACACAACGTTTACTTCTGGTATAACAGAGGGGTGAATGTAGAGGGGGCAGCTAGAAAGATTTCAACTGTGTGTGGAGCGAGTGCTTTTCGGAAAAATACGCCAGAAAAAGATATTCTTGTTTCAACAAAGATCGTTCCGGCATGAATGATTTTACACATTAAGGAAGTTTCGACTGCTGATATATGTGATAGATTACCATTTTACCATCATGCGACATTTGCATTCAATAGGCAAAGTTCAGAAGTCTGGTGTAGGAGTACTGCATGCTCTAATTCGAAACAACAAAAATCAACGGAGTGACTATTATTGAACGTCATCGCGTCGCTCATTGAGCATTCCTATGCAGCACTGTTACTGGTGACGTGTTATGATGCATTTATCGTTAACTTCCTAAGAAGAAATGAAAGGCCGAGCCACACCAAAAGACATAACCTCGAGGAAACAGTAGTATGAACATAATATTTTACATCTGATAGCTACCAAAAGTGTGTTTTGGGTTACGAATTCTGCCCCAAGGGATGTGTGTAACACAGCTGGAATTTGTTGCCAACAACTGAGACACCTTTCGGTCGCAGTGTAAGAAAATCGAGCAACAAAACTACATCACCTGTGCTACTGCATGATAACGCACTCTGTTGATTTGAGAAACAAAACTACCCAGGACATTGATAGGAAAGTCGTCTCTCAGCACTTGTATTGATAGGGAAGTCCTCTCTCAAACACTTGTCCCTCTCGTCATACATTCGTAAAATTTTGCAGAAGGTGACCAGAGTAGCGATGATTTTCACACAGATGTGTCTGGATTTTGGGTTCAACGGCTTGAGTAGCCGTTCAGAAATGTGTTAGTATTTGGTTCACCCCAAGTATTTGATTTCCTCGGTACCACCCATATGAGGGACGGTTTACACTATAGGCCACACGGGATTTTTATTATTATTATTATTATTGTTATTGTCATTATGTCATCAGCAAATCCGATATGGTGTATCTTCCCACCACTGAAATAGATGTGTATTGTTCGATTCAGTATTTCCATGACATAGATATGGGTTATAATTACGTTACATTGCTGCTAGTAGACACATTTCTCACTTTCTCTTAGACAGTTGCTACCTGTTACTCCATCATAGAAATTTTTGTGCGCAGCATTGTTGCAATACAGACGTTCTAATTATCCGATTTCTGTAATTTCATTTCGATACCAGATCGTTCTAATCCGATTCAGCCAGTCTGTCTTAATGTGGATATCCGACTACGACTCCCATCACATGATCGACTGGGTAAACCACATTCTTAATCGGACTGTTGAATCTAGATCACTTATCTGTGACCGGGCCTGAATTCTTGAACACTGTGGAAAATAATAATCCAATGTGCTTATTACAAATACGTTATTTAAATATAAATATATGAACTAACGAGATAACAGTTTATTTACGGAAGCAGAGCTCCATCCATCATAGCAGAGCAGTGCGAGATTGGTTTCAGGGCCAAGAGAGGATAAAGCTGTTGCCGTTTGTTCCACGATCACCGAACATCAACCAGATAGAGAATATGTGGGCAAAGGTAAGAAGGTCATTGCCATGTGTCCCTACACATGCAAGCGACCTTTGGACGAATATAGAAAATGTATGGTGGGAAGTAAACCATCACGCTACACTGTCGACGACTTAATGAAATCAATGCCCTTACGCCTTCGAGAAATCTTACGTAATGATCGTGGGTGGGTTGGTTACTAAAAGTATACTCGTGCACAAAACCCATGTGGACAATTATCTGATATCGCTCAAGCTTTGCTTTGTCGCAGCTCTTTACCATACAAGTCCATTTCCTTTCAGTCTCCTCCTTTCAATTCTTGCAGTGCAAGGTAATTGAAAAATCTCATCCACTCGACGCTAATTAAGGAACTGACTGGTGCATGTGTAGTTCAACACACAATAGTTGTCACCCTCACTGGAATCACTGACTGTGTGCGTGCGCGCGCGCGCGTTTGTGTGTGTGTGTGTGTGTGTGTTTTCGTGTTCACGCACTATCTGAATCAATACTATTAACATTACAGAGACAACCAACAATAAATATTGTGCATCAGATATGACTGTAAAGTATTTTAATGCGATAGGAAGTTACAAACTGAATTTTTACCCAACCCACGTCCGGCATATTACGTTAAGTAAGATGTATTAACTCCATAGTATCGTTTGCAGAGAAAGTAGGCTCTTGTTGTCGAGGCTCGCGACAAGTGCAGCGATTAGCAGTGCCCAATACCGCCGCGATTTGTTTATGTTGGCTGAGCAGCAGACGCTTCGCAATGAACAGAAAGAAATCACCTTGGCTCTGACTGCAGTGAGCGGATATCAATGCCTGCGTGTTCTTATAATAACCAAAGTGAGACTCTACTCACAGGTGCCATGGAGCAATTGCAACGGGTATCATGCCATTAGTCATCAGAATATTAACCAGTGATGAAACGTCCACTCTATTTGAATCTCAAGAAAATAGGAACCTGCTCACAAAGGAATGTGAGGTGGTACCAAAATTTATCCAACATACAAAAATTAACTGCAGGGCTTTCATGTATGCAGTAGTAGCACACAAGGAAATATTATATCATGGAAGTGTATATTTCATTTCCTCTTCTCATATTAACTCCCTTGTTTTAGTATGAAATGAGAAAATAAACGCGAAAAACTAAAGTTCCTGAGAAGCATGTAAGTCATTTCCTCTTCTCATATCATAACTTTTGTTTTAGTATGAAGTAAAAAAATAAAGTTTAGGGTTCTGAAGCATAATATGACACCAGATTCTTATCGTAGGCGCTACCGGAAACGCAAAACACAGGGAGCTGTCCATTCTTTTGTCCAACAGTCTGTTTCCTTCATGCATTACTCCCGCTAGGGGATTCTTATTTAAGAACTTGTGGGCATCAAGTTCTTCAGCAGACCATGCTTTATGTTATTAAGCTAATTACGGTATGGAAAAAATGCAACAAAGACGAGTTCCTCTAGCAGTGAGGACATTTGCACATGCCTGTATTCAGCAATGACTGCCAGCTGTCACAACACTTCACAGAATCCTTGCGGCAGGCAACACAACTGTGCGTGCACTTCAGACTTCATTCGGTAAGACGTCAGGAGATGGATGAAAACGTAAAATTAACGTCGCTTTCCGAGTCGTATTCAATCCAGAATGATGGTGTTATTAAGGTAGTTGAGCGTTCTAGCAATTACAGTTTTATAATTCCCATATCAGTATTCCGATAGCCAAAAGAACCTGTTAGTGTGAAACCATCGGGAACTGCATTAATATGAAACTGCAGGAACTTGAGACAATACGTGGACTCTTCGCTTCGTTGGGTGACCTATTACTGTTATTTAGGATTCTCTCCGTCCTAGTGGTAATGCAAATGGAACTTCAGAGGCGCTTTCCTCTATTCTTGACAAACATCAGCAACTTGTAATCACTGCGAGTCACAACTGCGTGATGATAATGGTTCAGGTTGTCAGTAGTTGTGGTGGTGTTATGCTGTCAAACTGCTTACAGTAACGTAAATGGTGGCGCACATGATTTAGCGCTGACTATCTACATAAGTAAATATAGTGTTGTGGTGTCGTCGCTTGTCTTTATTTGGTCTCAGCTTGAGTAATCCGATTTAACGAACATAGTACTACATTCGGGGCTGCTAATGATACAGTATGAGTACAGAGATCATCGTGCGAGTATTACATTAATTCTACAATGAATTGCTTAACAAATATTACCCTCAGCTATGCATTACAGAGGTACTCTATGTTGTACTTGGTTAAGTGATCAGTTCGCTGCAATCCTGCTTCTACTGTTCGTAAATACATGTATACTTCAAAAATGGTTCAAATGGCTCTAAGCAATATGAGACTTAACTTCTGAGGTCATCAGTCCGCTAGAACTTAGAACTACTTAAATCTAACTAACCTAAGGACATTAGACACATCCATGCCCGAGACAGAATTCGAACCTGTGATCGGAGCGGTCGCGCGGTTCCAGACTGTTGCGCCTAGATCCGCTCGGCCACCCCGGCCGGCATACTTGTATACTGACCATTCGTTATTTGACTAAATATGAACTACAATCTAATTCGCATGTATATGACATGGGATAGCGCCGGCACAAAACAATGACCAAGGGTTGGATGCCGCTGAAGTCCCGTTACATTGATGGCAAGACAAATGTTCGCAAATCACCTCTATTGCCTCAAAAAAGAACTGTATCTTAAATATAGGAGGACCGACGTCCACACTGTCACAGCGCGTTGAAATATAGCAACGACGGCAGATGAAAATTTGTGACCGACTGGGCTTCGAACTTAGACCTCCTGCTTACTAGGCAGACGTGCTGATCACTGCACTATTATTTTTTTAAAAGTTTGAGAAGACTTTCAGCACCAGGTAGGCGGAGGCAAAGAGGGCAGGGGTTGAAGATCCGAGGCCTGGCCACAATGCCTCCCCCATACCTGTCACTGAACAGCTAGCTGCATTATTCCCATGTATTCCGTGTTTGCACGAGTATATTCCTTTAAATTATAGAACAAATATGAAGTAGTAATTAAGGTAAAATAAATTAAAGACTGCCGCCTCCGATGGCCTGCGTTCCTTGTAGAACATAACTAATAACTGTAAAAAGGGTGACGGAAAAATACATAACAAACATTCATTCAGAAATATATTCACAATTTAAGTTATTATGCACTGGATGCATATGAGCTCTGTAAAGAAGCCATATATTTTTCAACAAATGAAAGACATTTCGGAGCCGGAGGGGTTGTGCCAAATTAGAACAGTTCGGATTTTAGGGCCAACGTAAAAGAATATTCCAGGAAAAAAAGAGAAAGAATAGTATTCTGCTTCTAATCAATAAAACTGTCCACCTCTTTGTAGCCCACATGAAGCAATAGATAAAATGTTTAAACCATTCCATACATTTGTTATTCTTCTTTAGCTTAAAATGTTCTTCTGCAATACAGAACATGTACTGAGCTAAGTTTTGTTTGTTAGGACGTAAAACACAAACTGTTCCAGAAGCCACGAATAACAGTTATTCTTTGCGGATGGGTAACATTTTCAGTCGGGTTGTAAAGCTTCAGTTATCGGTGTATGACTTTCTGCTGTTCTGTTGATAGTGCTAATTTCTTCCTAGTCCAGTTCCACATTCTGATTCTATTTTCACATAGGAAGATATGCGCTACAGTTTCTGCAAGCCGACATTTGTCGCAGTATGCAGATGGTCTCAAGTTGATTTTCCATAATCGTTCCGCTGTGGGTACGGTTTCGTTTACAACGTCGCACCATACGGCACTGACTCTAGTTGGTATAATTTTACTGTTGATATTTTTCCAGACGTTCCTCCAGGTTTTTGTAGGTTACTTTACCGGAATTGGTTTGTGAAGACGATGTCTGGTAATATAATCATAGGCGGTTCTAGTGTTGGTTTGTGCTGGTGGAAGTCTTATACAGCACCAATCGCCATAGTACTTTCAGACGTAATCTAGGCTGGCGTGCTACATTAACAGGAGCGTTCCTGTCCCCAGGATCTAACGAGAGGAACGAAGGTTTCGTGATGCCTGTCTTAGTGGCATGTATTAGTTTAAAAGCACGTCTTTAATTCCAAGTCCTCTGTCATTTTGCCTCTGCAAAGTCGCCGTGTGGAAGGATACTTTGAAGATATATTGTTTCCACACGTACCAAGAGGCTACAGCTAATATTATATGTGCAGTGACCCGCAGTATCAGTAAGACTGCTGCGACATGCTTTATTTTGCGAAGTATGTATGTATTTATAAACTGAACTTTCTGCAGTAGGTCTAACAATAGCATGTCATGGTCATTAAACAAGGTTCCGATGACATTAAGTTTCCGCTACCAGTTGTTCTCGGCCATGCGCTTGGGATTCGCCCTTAACCACAATCCGAGTTGCGGAGTCTCTCTTCAGTTACATCTAAGCAGTGCGCACCTATTGCACTATTGTAAGAACTGAGATGCTATATTTTGGATTTAAAATTTTGTAAGTTTGCGGTAAAAACTTATGAGACCAAGCCCCCCCGCCATTATTCTACTCGCTCGCGTCCACAATGTATTCCCGCGAGGGTACGGACGATGTCGTGTGCGTCTAGCACTGAAAACTTTCGATGATCCGTCGAGACTCAAATATATATCAGGATGTTTCAGGAGGAATAGTAAATATTGTAGGAGATGGTAGTATAGACAAATTGCAGAAAAAATGACATATAACATGCGTCCAATTTTTATTGCGTACAAATAGCTATGTTCAACGCATGCCAACTAACTATACAATAACGTCTAGCTGTTTCAATAAACCTTGCCATGTAACAGTTGGAAGCAGGGAGCAGTGGAAGAACGAACCACTACACCGTGCAGGAGACATAATATAGTGGTTTACTGACAGGTCGAAAACAGATGAAAGTACTGGGTCCGGTGTACTGCCTATAATCTCTTTAGGGAAGATGGCCACAGTATTACATGGTATCTTCTGTCAGCATGTGCACGGAGGAGAATTAGAGTAGACCCTACATAAATCGTAGCATCTACTTTTATTCAGACAGCCAAGCTGCTCTGAAATCTCTGTAAGCCCCTGCAACTTAATCGAAGGTCGTTGCAGAATGCCATGAAGCATTTTCTTTCGGACATGTCCGAAAGAACAGACACGACACATATATCCATATACAGGGTGTTTAAGGAGGAATAGTAGATATTTTAGCAGGTGGTAGTACAGACGAATTGCATAAAAAAAATCCATATAAATGCGTCTAATTTTTATTGAGTACAGAGATACAGCTACATAACCCTAACAAACTCAAAGCAAAGGCAAATGAGGACGTTCTAAGCTGATTTTAAAAAATTCCCCCACCAACTTCAATGCACATTTGACTTCTCTTGATAACACCACGTGTAGCTCTTCTGAGGTCGTCTTTGCGTTCTTTTATAAGGGCTGCACTATTCATAATCCAAACGATCAAACCGGCTCTTGGGTTTACTTTTCTTTGTAGACTTCGCCTTAAACCATCTCCGCAGGCAAAAATCCAAAGAGATAAGGTCAGGGGACTTTGAGGGCCCAGAAAAGTGCCCATATCTAATGATCCATCTTCCGGGAAATGTTAGGTTTGGATAATGTGTCACCTGACGACTAGAATGTGCAGGAGCCCCGTCATGCTGGAGGAACATAGGCATTCTTGTAGCCAAATGAGCCTCTTCCAATAACGCTGGAAGCTCAATTTCAATTAAGTGTAGACAACTGGGTCCTGTAAGGGCCAACATACGAAACGAAAATGCATTCAACCCAGCTATATGTATATTTAATAAAAATTGGACGCATGTTATATGTAATTTTTTCTGCAATTTGTCTATACTACCATCTCCTACATTATTTTCTATTTCTCCTGAAACATACTGTATAATTATTTGGTTCTGAACGGGTCATCAAAAGTTTTCAGTGCTAGACGCACGACATTATCCGAACCCTCGCGGGAATACAGTGTGGACGCGAGCGAATGGAATAATGACAGGGCGGGAGAGGGGGGCGAGCGGGGGGTACCGCACATGTGGTATGCGGCAAAGATGGGAATTCGCGTCTGGCGAGGAGCGTGTACAGATAGCTGCTGCAGAGAGGTTGGCTGCTGCGTCCCGACAGTGCCCACCGTCGGAGGTTCGAGTCCTCCCTCCGGCATGGGTGTATGTGTTGTCCATGGTGTAAGTTAGTTTAACTTAGATTAAGTAGTGTGTAAGATTAGGGACCGATGATCTCAGCAGCTTGGTCTCTTAAGTTCTTACCACAAATTTACAAAATTTTAAATCCAAAATACAGCATCTCAGTTCTTACAATAGTGCAATAGGTCCGCACTGGTTAGAAGTAACTGAAGAGAGACTCCAACTCGGATTGTGGTTCAGGACGAATCCCAAGCGCATGGCCACGAACAATTGGGAGCAGAAACTTAATGTCATCGGAACCTTGTTGAAGGAACATGACATGCATCGTTAGACTGACTGCAGGAAGTTCAGTTTATAAATACATACATACTTAGCAAAATATATCATGTCTCAGCAGGTCACTGCACATAAAATATTAGCTGTAGCCTCTTGGTACGTGTGGAAACAAAATATCTTCGAAGTATCCTTCCACACGGGGGACTTGGAATTAAAGAAATGCTTTTAAACTAATACGTGCTACTAAGACAGGCGTCACGAAACTTCTGTTCCTCTCGTTAGATCCTGGGGACAGGAACGCTCCTGTTAATGTAGCACGCCAGCCTAGATTACGCCCGAAAGTACTATGGCGATTGGGGTGTATAAGACTTCCACCAGCACAAACCAACACTAGAACCGTCTATGATTATATTACCAGCCATCGTCTTCACAAACCAATTCCGGTAAATTAACCTACAAAAACCTGGAGGAACGTCTGGAAAAATATCAACAATAAAATTATACCAACTAGAGTCAGTGCCGTATGGTGCGACGTTGTAAACGAAACCATACCCACCCTACTGAAAACCTGAACCATTATCATCACGCAGTTGTGACTCGCAGTGATTACAAGTTGCTGATGTTTGTCAAGAATAGCAGAAAGTGCCTCTGAAGTTCCATTTGCATTACCACTAGGATGGAGAGAATCCTAAATAACAGTAACAGGTCACCCAACGAAGCGAAGAGTCCACGTATTGTCTCAAGTTCCTGCAGTTTCATATTAATGCAGTTCCCAATGGTTTCACACTAACAGGTTCTTTTGGCTATCGGAATACTGATATGGGAATTATAACACTGTAATTGCTAGAACGCTCAACTACCTTAATAACACCATCATTCTGGATTGAATACGACTCGGAAAGCGACGTTAATTTTACGTTTTCATCCATCTCCTGACGTCTTACCGAATGAAGTCTGAAGTGCACGCACAGTTGTGTTCCCTGCCGCAAGGATTCTGTGAAGTGTTGTGGCAGCTGGCAGTCATTGCTGAAACCAGGCATGTGCAAATATCCTCACTGCTCTGTAGGAACTCGTCTCAGGTCATAGCAAATTGTCATGGAAACTGACATCACATGTGTTGTTGGTGAGTTCTGTGGTTGTCACCACTACTGTAGTATGAATATGCTTGGGTAACAATGAGGTGAGGAGTCTATCCACACCTGTTGTTGATGGAGAGGCAGAGAGAAGAATATGCCAGGTTGCTATATTACAAGAAAAGAACAGATTTCCTTCTAAGTACACTGATTCGTGTTGCTGAGGCAGAAATCGACATTATATATGAAGAACACGCATATACATTTGTCATCTTATTCAAGGTTGAGAAGTATGTTCCTTATGAGGAATATCGCCATACCATAGGAATCATGACTTTTAGCTGAGTTGTCATTGTAACCAATGTTGTTATAAGAAAGTTCAACTGTAGTGGGTTAGAAAAGGCTAAATGGACCGTACAATTTGATCAGCACACTGTATGTCTACACATTGGATTACCTATGCGCAAGTAATTTTGTCATGTTTGAAAATTTGTTAATTTATGGCAAAAAAGAAGTGTGTTACCCAGTTCAAAAAAATTAGAGCAACAAAAATATAAACTTTAATCTTGGAATCTAATAAGCATAATGCCTCAATTGGCAAAGTAAATCTGGGTGTGACTAATCATTAGTTATAAATATCTTTGTGTTAATTATGATGGTAATTCCTAGTGGGAGAAATTTTGATTCAAAACCAGTGTCATTAAGCAGGCAAGTACAGCATGCTTACTTCTTTCGTCTTGTACTGCCATGGCTACGGGAGTACGCATTTGTGTGTCAGTGCAGTTGTGTGTGCAAATACGTGTACTGTTGCAAGAAAAAGTTAGTGTCATGTATTTCTGGGTTCCATGTGTCGATCCACTACAGGTGATGGATTACCTTTCCCCTATTTTCCATTTTACATTAACCAGTTTTCAGAAAAGTGAGACAGGTTACAGGAAAGAATAAAAAGAGGACTTTCTAATGAATAGTGCCAATACTCTCGCAATGACTGATTAGCTCACCTCGTAACAATACAGGTGGAGTCCTTCCTCCTGTTATGTCCCCCCCCCCCCCCCTGCAATTAAAAAAAAATTGCAAATACCTTTAATATAAAATATAAACTTTAATCTTGGAATCTAATAAGCATAATGCCTCAATTGGCAAAGTAAATCTGGGTGTGACTAATCATTAGTTATAAATATCTTTGTGTTAATTATCATGGGGATACACTGGTCCAAATGATACTCAATGTGACTGTGAAGAAGGACAGACAGTTAGCACATGCTTCAGTGTTGATTGTGCCCAGTCTCCAGTCCAGAAGATGATCTTCAACAAGCAACAGAAAATGCGCTGGATGTGGCCAATTTTTGGTGAAAAGTAATTTAATCACAACTGTGCAAAGTGTACGTACATGTACCTGTATGTTTGACACGAGGATAATAATAAAAAAAACTCATTTGTATGGAATATGTACAGTGCTTAAATATTTCAAATATTGATTGAGGGCTTATCCTAAATAACAATTCATTCTTTGGTTAACTAGAATTCATTAGGATGACTAGTTTACCCAAAAACCACACTAATTACAAATACCAGTAACATAAAACTTCATTATCACTGTTCATATGTAAACATATACCTGACTGGTAACTTTCTGATAAAATAGATGAAAAAGACATGTAAAGGACTGCAGTACTTATGTAGCTAATGTGGAGGAGTTCATTTTCAGATAACTGTCTCTCTATTGATCAGTTACTCAGAAATGTAAATTTTTAACCGTAATTTGTAAAAAGGCAAGCAAACAACAATAGCTAACTTCAATTTGAATTACTGCAAACTTATATGGAAAAGAGGATGCTGGAAATGATTTGAATCAGTCTGCAGGAGTTTATGAAATGTGTAATATCTGTTTCTAAAAATGTACTGCAGACAAGTTAGCACAAGTTGCAAGTTGGAAAAAAGTATCACAATTTATCTGAAATTTTGTGTCTGAAAGTTTATTTAATAATTCAGTGACTGTTGTAAGTCATTAAATGGACAGGGAATGTGAATTAGTATCATGGACTGTGAAAATCTTCAATAATGCTCATTATGACAATAGGATCAGACTGTGAACTATTATTTCCAAATTATACTTACTGTGCACATTGTTTTTTTGGTTGATTTGACTAGCAGATTTCAAGGACAGTGATTTATGGACGTCAATCAATGACTGTGTCAATTACATGTGTGGCGACCATCAACTGCAAGTAACTGCCACCTACGAAGTGCAGAGTAAACAGTCTTTGGGGACTCGTGGTTCTTTAGTTCGGTCTTGTGGACTTCAGTTGCAATGTGTGTGCTGTGAATTTCTGTAGTGTTTTTCTTGTGTTTTGTGTAATCAAATGAACTTAATAGAAGTGCATGTCACATATCACTACAGCTGGTGGGACGAGTACAGCTGACTCACGATCACACACCCATCCTCTGCATTTGGCACTGGGCTCTTGCGAGTTTGTTGTTATGGGATGACACAGTCAAACCGGCATTACATCCACCTTACTCTGGCACACATCGGGGGGTCTCCCCCATGTCACATATCATGATCCTGCGCACAGTCCCCACCCCAAATGGGGTGGATACGGCTGGGATAGCTGCAAAATTCAGCACCAACGGGATGTTCAAGATCCGCATCCCCCTATCTGCCTGTACTGCAACACCAACATCTTATGTGCCAGTCCAGTTCACACGTGCAGGTTGACCAGTCCGTGCCCCCCACTGGATGGTGGACTATACCAGTGCTAGCCCACCCTGCACAGACATCATGGACCCTTCTCACACGCCTCTATCAACCAGCGAGTATCCCACAACACCACTACACAGGAAGACACCCAAATCCTTCCCCCAGGGCTCCGCACTCCCGGGGTGGGGCTCTGTGGCGACCATCGACCACGAGTAACTGCCACCTACAAAGTGCAGAGTAAACGGTCTTTGGGAACTTGTGGTTCTTTGGTTCGATCTTGTCGAGTTTGGTTGCAGAGTGCGTGCTGTGAATTTCTGTAGTGCTTTTCTTGTGGTTTGTGCAATTACACAAACTTAATAAAAGTGCCTAGTCGTAATTGGTTGGAGTTTTTGTGTGCGGTCAGTCGCTATAGCCAGAAAAGCCACACGTTTGCCACACTTCAGTGTTAGGTTACTACATGTGGTTGACCATTTTTCTGTGCATAAATTATGATAGACGAGACATGATCTGGCCATGAACTTTAGGTTATTCAACAGGAAATATGCAGTTAAAGCACTTGAATGGCAAACCTAATGGAAATGGAAATGTCGTGTGGCTAGGGCCTCCCGTCGGGTAGACCGTTCGCCTGGTGCAGGTCTTTCGATTTGATGCCACTTCGGCGACCTGCGCGAAACCTAATGTAGACCACATCATTTAAAATAGCCTATTTTTGTCAATCACTTTTGAGCCAGATTCAATGGCGGCACAGCTACTGGAGACATATTTGCACAGCTAAATATGGTTATGTTCCAACTTGGATTTTACCATCACACATCATCATAACAACTTTAATTACCCATTTCCTTAAATTAATAAAATCATCAACAAAACTAAATATACCTCTATCATCAGCAGTTGGTAAATTCTGACACAAGTTTTAAAATTGCACAGAATACTGCATAAATAAGAAATTAATCATTTTGAGTATGTACGTGGCATAAGCTATACTTGCAAACGTACAATTAGCTGAACGACAAGGACAAAAATTGTTCTTAGAAGGAATAAAACAACAGGAAGTGGAACAGTTTCAACTAGTTACGTTTCATACTCGCATGTAGAATGAGGCACCTTTTACACTTGCAGGTTGCTGTACATCTCTATAAAGGATGTGTCCTGTACTATGAAAGGTGAACTATGCTTTGACAGTTCTGTTGATTATCCGAACTAATATCAACACAAGTCCAAGAAAAGTTTGTAAAAAGCAATATACAAATGTGACACTGATTGGCAAAAATTACCATGAATATGACTGGGGGAGGAAGCTATGATTTGACTGAAAAGGTACTAACCAGAAGTAAGTAGAAGTTTATATTTCCTTGTGAATTATTCTTATTTTTTATTATTTACTGTTAACTGAATTTACAACAAATGTCATTCACCACTATGTTGTCTAGGTTAATTTCTAGATGTAAGGAACACTACAATTAGCAAGGTATGTTTTGAGACATCTCTTAGTCAGAAAAGTATAATACATGTATTATTTTTTATTAAAATTCTGACTACAATTAGTGTCAAACACATCCTTCTGTAGTTAGCTGTACATACATGCACTTCTTAAATTATGGCAACTAATTTGAAATATGGTAATAATGAAGAATATTTCTGCATTTCAGTGTTCTCAGAGGATGTATTTCAAGGTGATTAACAAAGACGTGATGGCACTAAGGTATCATTGTGATTGTGTCATCATTGTTGGGGTGGGTAGTGAGGGTACAGAAGTGGTGTGGGGAGGGAGATGGATAGTGGGGTAGGGGGTGGGAGAAAATGCTAATGCTGCCTGTGGGAGTGTACAGAGATCTGGTGGGGACAAGATGGGATTGTTACATGAAATTTCAGGATTGCAGCTAGATGACATAGCCATCTTGCCATGATGTTTTGATCAACAGTCATTCAGCTAACTTCATGTGAGTATTTTAAACTGAAGGATCCTAGAGCATTTCACTAACTTCACAGCAAACACTGGCATTGAGACACATGCACATAGGCAGCCACTACTAAATGAGTGCACTTTGTTTACTGACCTCTTCAAATATTCCTCCATCTATAGTGTACTGGCACATGTGAAATGGTGATATCACATACACAACTTCTATCAGTATGTGGGCTTAAGGAGTTAAAATTCAGATGTCTAATTATTAAAATTTATTGTCATTAAATGTGGGATTAGGCACAAAATCTTTTCTTTCTGAAGATACTGAAGATATCCAGTTGAAAACTGCAATAACCATTAGCAAGATATTCTGCCAAATGTATTTCCACAGATTCCTTCATAACTGAATCCCAGAAGGATCTCAGCAGGGCCAAGACTTCCATGGCAGAATAATCCATAGAATGTCTCAGGGGGACGCAATGTTCCACTACGGCTGACTTACTGGGTGGCAAAAGGCAAGTGTGGTGATCATGTACAATGCACCTCTCACATGTTGTGTGTGTGCGGTGTAACCAATGTAGGCTGTCTCACAATGGCAAAATATTCTGTAGATTCCAAACTTCCAAACCCCAAGTCATCCTTTACTGAACTAGGAAGAGCATACGTCTTTGTTCATGGCCAGAAAATTACATTAATATAATGTTTCTTTAGAATTCCATCTAATTTTGATTAAATATGCCCTGGAAGGAATGCCCTGGACTTGAACACCTCCTTCTCATCTTCATATTGTGAGTGGTCACATTTCTTCCTCCTCAAAGCTGTGCTCCTCTGATGTGGAGAATATCCATTTCCTGTGAACACAGATTGTGAATGTTCCAGTTCCTTTGCAGGACTTCCTAACAAACACAACATGTGCCCTGTGCAAAATTTTTGAAGGACACCCATAGTTTGTGGAGGATGGTGACAGTTGGACACCTACAAATACAGGTCTATGTGAGTGTGACCTTATGATAAATGGAATTCCTCAACATTTCATCCACTTTTTGATGGACCAGAACATCCAGAAACAGCTGTCCTTCTCCACTTCCACTGTAAATTGAATATTCTGATGCAGAATTCAGATACTGCAAAAATTGTGACAGTTCTTCTTCACCATGGGGCCGCACTCGATTAACATATCATCAACATATAACCAGAAGAGTTTTGATTTAAGTTTTGCTGAATCAAGTGGCGTCTCCTCTGTCTTCCATAAAAAGGTTTGCTATGTTACCACAAGGGAGAGAAGACTACCCCTGGTAACATCATCAATTTGCTCCAAATATTCACAGTTGAATAAAAATATAAGTTGAGGAAAGAGCGTGATGAAATAGCGCTGTTATACTGGCTTTTAACTTACTGATGATGAGTGAAAGAATCCATGGTAGAGACCTTATTGAAGAGTGAGACAACATTGAAAATTACAAATAAGGGATTCACTGAGTCATAATAACTTCAGTCTACTTATAAAGTCACCATAGTTGCAAATATGATGCAAGCATTTTCCTACAAAAGGTGTAAGTAATGAAGTTTAGATGAGTCATAAATTGGACCACTGATATGGTAGAGCTTCTTTGTGGATTTTTAGAAGAGCCTGTCACTGTGTGAGGGTCAGAGGAATATAACTCCATTTTAGAGACTTTATAGGAGAGACAGAAGAAGGTATTTTAACTTGTAAACCTCCTGTTTCCCTGACACAGCACCAACTTTGTTGAAAAATCTCTTCACCATTAAAGAATTTACGTAACAGTTGCAAGCCAGCTGGGATGGGGGTGATTCAGATACACTGAAGAGCCAAAGAAACTGGTACACCAGCCTAATATCATCTACGGTCCCCTTGAGCAGGCAGAAGTGCTGCAACACGACATGGCATGGACTCGATTAATGTCTGAAGTAGTGCTGAAGGGAAGTAACACCATGAATCCATACATACGTAAGGGTACGAGGAGGTGGAGAACTCTTCTGAACCACACATTGCAAGACATCCCAGATATGCTCAATAATGTTCATATCTGAGGAGTTCGGTGGCCAGGGGAAGTGTTTAAACTCAGAAGAGTGTTCCTGGAGCCACTATGTAGCAATTCTGTATGTGTTGGGTGTCAATTTGTCCTGCTGGAATTGCTCAAGTCCGTAGGAATGCACAATGGACATGAATGGATGCAGGGGATAGACTGGATGCTTACGTACATGTCACCTGTCAGAGTCTAGATACAACATATCAGGGGTCCCATATCACTACAACTGCACATGCAACACGCCATTACAGAGCCACCACCAGCTTGAACAGTCCTCAGCTGACATGCAGGGTCCATGGATTCATGATGTATTCTCCATACCCATACACATCCATCCACTCGATACAATTTTAAATGAGACTCGTCCGACCAGGCAACATGTTTCCAGTTATCAACAGTCCAATATCGGTGTTGATGGGGCCAGATGTGTGTAAAGCTTCATGTTGTGCAGTTATCAATAGTACACGAATGGGCCTTTGGCTCTGAAAGTCCAGATTGATGATGTTTCGTTGATGGTCAACACAATGACACTTGTTGATGGCCCGGCATTTAAATCTGCAGCAATTTGTGGAAGGATTGCATTTCTGTCATGTGAAAGATTTTCTTCAGTCATTGTTGGTCCCGTTCTTGCAGGATCTTTTTCCGGCTGAAGCGATGTCAGAGATTTGATGTTTTACAGGATTCCTGATATTCACGGTACACTTGTGAAATGTGGGAAAATCCACACTTCATTGCTACCTTGGAGATGCAGTGTCCCATCACTCATGTGCCAACTATTACACCACATTCAAACTCACTTAAATCTTGATAACCTGCCATTGTAGCAGCAGTAAGCGATCTAACACCTGTGCCAGACATTTGCTGTCTTATATAGATGTTGCCAACCACAGTGCCATATCTGCCTGTTTACATATTTCTGTATTTGAATACAAATGCCCTAACTAGTTTCTTTGGCGCTTCAGTGTATGAAATACTGCTTCAGAGGGGACACCTACGCTGGTAAGCATGCCAATGAGAAGAACAATAATAGACCCTGAAATAGTTAGAAGGTCGAGTGAAATGTATAAATTGAAACAATCAGGAAGAAATATTATGAAGGACAGAAAGTTTACTACCATTCCACTAGCATTTGATCTTTTGAAAGAGAAAATAACTACAGTTGGTATTATTCAAAGTGGCAATCATGATGTACATACAGAACTCCAACGTTTTTCTCTAAAAAAAGCTATACCAGGAACAGTCTGGTATGTCTTTAATGATAATCCCACTTTAGTGAGATACGTGTCTAAGAAAGGAAAGGTTGTCAACCCAACATCACAACATGAATTGGTTCGTTGTTTGATTTGGGGGGAGTAGACCAAACAGTGAGGTCACCGGTCCCATGATCTACGATGGCAGAAATCAAGGGAGGAACAACACACACAGCACAGTCCAGTCACGAGGAAGGGATAGCATGCAAACAAAGAAGGAAAAAGGGGCATCAGGGCAGCGGGAAGAGAAAAGAATGGGAGGGGTTGAGTGGAAACGGGGAGAGCAGGGGTGCCCCAGAAAATCTACGTGTGGTGGGGCACCAGCACCGACCCATCCCGACACTCACATCGTACCATTATCATGATACAATGGAGACAACACGAGAAGAAGATGACACAAGAAAAGGGGAAACAAAACAGCACAGCAGACCACAAGACCACACAAAGTGTACGGAAAAGGCAGGGAGAACCTGGCCAGCATGGAGGCAAGGCCAAGGCCTCCATAACCAAAGCCTACTCTAACTGAGGGACTAATTTCACAGGAAGACTGCAGACTTATACCTGAGAGGGCAAACCGTTTTCATGAAGAAAACAAAGGACAGTCGTAACCATGTGAGGGTCATCTGCTAACACCTGAGGCAAGGAAGGTGGGAGGGCTTATTTAGCGTGAAGGGCCAAAAGGTGGGAGAAGTCCAGCAAAATATGGATCACTGTGAGAGAAGCCGCAAAACTACAAAGGGAAGGGGGGAGCACTTATTGTGAAGTAAAAAACCATGGATCAAACTAGTTTGACAAACACGAAGATGGCAGATTCTCACCGGGAGAGACAGAGAAAAGAATCCCATTTGTTGAGACTCTCCTTGATGGCGTGAATTTTATTAGACAGGTGGTAGCATCCCAAGAGTTGACCCATGATTGAGCAAAAAGGGATTTGATGTACAGCCACCCACTTATGGAGAATAGAATGGACGTATGTGACAGCACCCCACCCAAGCCAAACAATCAGCACGTTAATTATCTGGGATACCTATGTGGCCACGAACCCAAAGGAAATCATCAAACAAGCAGCATCATCAAGATCAGTGAGAAGATCGTGAATGGCACAGACCAAGGGGTGATGGGAAAAACTCCGAGTGATAGTCTGAAGGCCAGTCATTGAGTCCATACATAACAAAACTTGGGTGAGTGAGGACTGTTTAATGAAGCAGAGGGCCTGATACATGGCCATCAATTCTGTGGCGAAACAAATGCTGTATAATTTGAGAGATACTGAGGCAAGCAAAAGTGCTGAACCTTATCCCATTTCACTGTTACTACTGTCATGTCATCATAACACACCTATGTGTAGCATACAAAGTATTGCACCATAATCTAAGCATGATATTAAAAATTTAAATAGCTTTTGCAAACCGTGTCATTGTATGCTTCAGTATATTAGTGTAACGATCGTTAAATCTCACAATGATAAGATGAATATGTTTTGCTAAATACATTGTTTTAAGATAAAAATAAGTGACACTAAATAACAAAGCTAGTAAGCCAAAAACTGTTCAGAATGGGCAAATGTATGTACAATCAACTGTTACAAGTCTCAACTTGACAGGAGCAATATTTGGGTCAAAATCAGTGTTTCTAGGAAAATATTAAACTCTGAAAGATGAAAATTAGTATGTCTCCAGAGTTTGATATAAAAATATGAACTGTGTGACTCCATTATGTAACCTTTATTAGTTTTTAAGTTATTTACAAAAAAAAAAAGCCAACTAAATTTTGAACAAAAAAGTCCTTACTCGTAATAGATAAGGAATTATTTATATTCATGATAGAAAGTTCTAATTATAGCACTTGATTACATTCATTAAATAATACAACTATACCAAGTTCCAAGACTTTAATGTAAATAACAATCAATAAAACGACTCAAAGATGTAGTTCAGAGGTCATGTTCTACTGACAGTTCCATTCTAAAAATTCTAGTTGGCAAAGTTTAAATGCAGTCGAGCTAAAACTTTTTCAGTAACTAAAGCCAACTTAACTTCATTCATATAAAACTTACCAAGATAGTAAATTACACAATGGAAACTCCAGGTAAGAATATCAACAATGTAGTAAAAGACAGATTGCTACCTAACGTACAGAGTACACATCAAGTTGCAGACAGGCAAAGTTAAAAGTTTATGTGAGTGTCTCTTTAACTGCCCGTCTGCAACTTGATGTGTCTTCTGTACAGTAAGTAGCAATCCATCCTGTCCTCCATTCTCGAAGATTATAAAATGTTTCACAACAGAGTTATTAGGTAATACATATTCGAGGAAGTGGCCATTTAGATGCTGCTGACTCTGCCTAGAGCAGTTGACAGCAGATGTGATGTTCTGATCGGTCGTCCATGATGCCCATATATAAATATGGACAGAGGGGCAGAAAGAACACACTTTGCACTGACCTATCAATCTGTCCACGTTTGTCAAATGTCGGCTTATGCCCTGCCTCGGGTGATGTCATAGCCAAGCTGCTACCGAACACATGTTCAGTAAGAGTAGGAAGTGAACTCATGAGGACTGTAAGCCAGCCTGGATCGCTTAGATTTCATGGAAGTAACGGTTTGTGTGCTGCCTGTAATGTTGACAAAATTGCATGGCAAGTGGTGAGATTATTTTCCACTTTTGTGATGCACAGTTAACTTGAATGATTAGAAGTCAGGGCAATAGTCCATTTTACTTGTAACTTACTGTAGAGATCGCCTCTGAACTGCTAATAGTGCTGTTTATGACAGGGACATATTTATCATTATCAAGCGTATTATTAAGTTTGTGTGTGTGAACTTTTACTGAATATATCAATCAGTAACAACTTAAGACTTTTATTTATAGTCATAGTTCCAGATTCTGCAGAATAATTAGCTGCCAGGAACATTTTCTTTCAGTGAGTACAAGGATAATGTGGACTTGCAGACTGCAAATTATGTCAGTATGTTCTCCATCACTCTCTGGCTGACTGTAAAAACAGTTTCAGGCTCTTGTAAACATGGTGAAGTTTTTATGTCACTATTTCACCCACCACACCACAGTAACAGAGAAGATATGGTGTTCCACACCAATAGTAGGCATGAAGGCATATCCTGCTTGATTGATTCTGTGTAAAAAGCAATGCCGTCCTGAAACCCCCATAAAAGCATTCAGAACAAACAATGTGAAACAATTGGAGCGATGGAGGCTTTCGGACACAGAATTGATCCATCCACATCTGAGGCTGAGGAACTAACCATGCGGGGAGGGGGGGAAGTGTTCAGGAGAGAATGTAGGGAAAAGAACAAGGATGGGAGACTGAAGTCATTGTCAAGGGAAGCAAGGCAGGAGCCAACCGGGAAACCCACCTGAGGGCTGGCACCAGGCGGGCGATGGTCTGAAGCTACAAAAACAATAGAAAGGGAGGTGTGAGCAGAGAAAGGGTGGATAGTGATGGCATAGGGAACTGGGACTAGAATCACTGAATTGAAAGGGGAGGGATTCCAGTGTCAACCACAAGACTATCGACAGTACTAGTGAGAAAGGTGCAGATGGCTAAATGGATACTATAATAGTGAACCAGGTCCATGAGGAGCAGTGTGGAAGGGGCAGCTGATCCATAAATTTGACAATCTCAGTCTAGACGAGACAGAACTAATGCCCAGTAAAGGGGGAGAAGTGTCGAATGATCCCACCCAAAGAAGTGTGGGCAAAGAAGCAAACAACAGTGAATTTACAGAAACAGCAAACCTCCAGATGATGTATATGGAACATCCAAATAAGCTTGTCAAAAAGAACCCCAAGAAAAGGAACCAGGAGACCACAGTCACACACTGGGCGTCGAGATAGTGCTTCGGATCAGGCTGGACCTGGGAGAGAGTCCACATGGAAGCATACCAGATGGCACCCTGGAGGCCACCGAGTGGGAACTAGCCCAAATACAGAAATCATCCACCCACAGAGCAGGTGTGACAAACAGTCCAACCGAGAAGCCACAAATCCATTAACAGTGATGATAAAAAGAAGAACACTTAATATGGAGCCATGTAGAATGCTATTCTCCTGGGTCCAGGAGGAGCTGAGAACAATGCCAATCTAGGCTCTGAACGAGTGGTGGGGCAGGATCTGGTGAATAAAAATTGGTAGTGGGCCCCGAAAATCCCACTTACAGAGTGTAAGGAGGATGTGATGGCTCCAAGCATGTCATAAGCTTTATGAAGATGAAAAAAAATTGTGACAAGATGGCGGCACTGTGGAAAGGCCTGCCAAATTGTGAGTGCTGGGACTTAGCCCAGTTCATGGCTACTAATGCCACATCATCACAAAGCAACTGTACATGGCATGCTTCAGTATATTAATGTTAAAACTGTAAAATCTCAGAATGACCAGATGAATATGTTTCGTTAAATACATTGTTTTTTAAAAAAAGGGGTTCTAAATAATGAAGCTAGAAAGCCAAAAACTGTTCAGAATGTGCAAATGTATGTCATAATCAACTGTTACAAGCTTCATCTTGATAGGAGCAATATTTTGGTCTAAATCAGTATTTCTAGGAAAAATTGAAGGCGCTAAGTATTAGACTTGAAAAGATGAAAATTTGTATGTAGCCAGAGTTTGATGTAAAAATATTAACCATGTGACTCCATTAAGCTACCTCTATTAGTTTTTAAGTTATTTACTAACAACTACATTTGGAACAAAAATGTCCTTATTCATAATAGATTAAATATTACAGCACTTGATTGAATTCATTAAATAATACAACTGTACCAAGTTCCAAGACTTTAATGTAAATAACAATCAATACAAGGACTCTTAAAGAAGTAGTTCAGAGGTCATGTTGTACTGTTGGTTCCATTCTAAAAATTGTAGTTGGCAAAGTTTACATGCAGTCAAGCTTAAACCTGCTTTGTGACTACAGCCAATTTAACTTCCTTCACATAAAATTTATGGAGATTGTAACTTGTTTCACAATAGTGTTATTAAATAATATATATTCAAGAAAGCAGCCACTTAGATGCTGCTGACTGTGCCTAGAGCAGTTGACAGCAGATGTTCCATTTGGCCATCCATTGCGCCCATATATAAATATAGTCAGAGAGGCAGTGAAGGAGATGCTTCGCCCCAAGTTAGCAACCTGTCTGCGTCAGTCACATGCTGGCATATGCTCTGCCTTGGATGAAGTCATACTACCAAACACATTTTCAGCAAAAGTCAGAAGTTAACTGCTGAGGGCTGTACACTGTCCTAGATCACTTACACTTCATGGAAGTAACTGTTTTTGTGCCGCCCTTAATGTCGACAAAACTGCATGGCAAGTGGTGAGATTATTTTCCACTTTTGTGGCAAGTAATTAACTTAGATGATTAGAAGTCATGGCGATAGTCCACTTTACTTGGAACTTACTGTCGAGGTCGCCTCTGAGCTGCTAATAGTGTTGTTTATCGTTTGGACATATTTATTACTACAAGGAATATTGTCATGTTTGTGCATGTGAAGTTTTACTGAATATATTAATCAGTTAGATCCCAAAACTTTTATTTATAGTCATAGTAACTGATACCACTGAATAATTAGCTAGTAGGAACATTTTCCTTCACTGAGCACAAGAATAATGTGGACTTTCAGACTGGAAATTATGGTGAATATGTTCTCCATCACTTTCTGGCTGACCAGAAAAATTGTTTTCAGGCTCTCATAAACACAGAAAAGCTTTTTATGTTACAATTTAACCTGCCGCCTCACGCATTGTCCATTGGCCGGGAAACTGAACAGTGGAAGCGAGCGGTACGTAACAGCGAACTCGGCAGGCACTAACAGGATACCGAAGTGAAATATGCCAAAAACAGTGTGAGAACTGTGCTAATATTTGCTTGCAAGTGTGGAAACTACACCGTGAATGTTAGCCACAGTAACTTTGGTTGTGACAGGAGGAGGGAACAATACGACACCAGATCATGGCTACTACTGGCACTGAGGTTGGAATAAAGTGGTGCATCATCACAGAGCTACATGGACCTGCAAGTTACCTGCAAGCTACTGCATGCTCTCTCCTGTGCCCAGCCCTTCTGGAGCTACTGCAGTAGATGATACTCACCACCCTCCTCCCTGCCACAGCTGCTACTGCTGCCTGCATTACGTGATGATGTGTTGCATCATGTTTGCCGATACACTGCACCAGCGTCACTCATCGAGGTCAAGCAATTAAGTTAGGTGAAGAATGTTTAACATTTCTGTTAATTGTTTCTAACAGGTTATCAAAAATAGAATTTATTGATAAAAATAATGTGAAAGTTAAGATGGAACCAGTCTCTGACAATGAATCCTGAGAATTAGAAATTGAAATTAGTGAGGATGGTTCTGTCAAACTAATAAACCCAGAATCAAAAAAAAAGTTCAGTGTTACTGCGATGTTAGAACCATTTTCTGATGATGAACTAATTGAAGTTGAGGTCAAAAAAGAAAATGTAGAATTAACAGAGTTATCAGATAATTAAATTGGGTTCAATATGCCTAAAATACAGCCAACTCAGGGAATGCTAGAAACTCCTTTAAAACTACAGGAAATGCCAAGTGCAAGGTAGAGGT